>NC_091118.1:193904836-194182336 GCF_040183065.1 Periplaneta americana
GCGAAGCAGAGGTGGACGATCATCCAACAAGAATGGAGGTATGGATTTGGTATAATTCCACACATTATCTACCATGAAAGAGGGGAAAAAAGGAAGCATTTGGAAACCTTGAGGTTAGAACGATGATGCACCAGCCGTTATAGCTGGCTTTCGTAACCGGATTTCGTTACCTATCGTAGCTCCCCAACTGCATCCGATGCTGAGTAGGCATCGGTACCGTACACTCGTCGAAATTTCATGAGAAAATTCCGTCCACTATGAGGAATCGAACTAGTGCGTTCCGTAACGCGAGTCATAGGCAGGATGCCTAAAACCACGAAGCCACGACCCGGGACCCCAAATTTTAATACCTCGTCCAATCATACCTCAGCTGGGCGGAACACGTTACAGACACAGCGGGAAAATCATGGAGAGCGTTACACTTTGTGATGAGGGTTCTGAGGGTTAAAGGCTCTGATAAATCCAAAGAGATTGCATATAAATCACTAGTACGTCCAGTAATGGAATAGGTGCTGCATGTTGGGATCCTTACAGATTAGGACATATTAAGACACTGGAAAAGATTCAAAAACGGGCTCTCAAGTGTTGTCGGAAAAAATTCACCATTAAAATGGGACACACTCACGGACCGGAGAAGGCGAATTCGATTATGCGCACTGTTCAAAACATACAGAGGTGAGCCTGCCTGGAGAGAAATAAAAAATAGGTTGCAACCGCCAAATTACTCTACAAGGAACGACCACTCATAAATTGAGGGAAAGAAGACAGAGGACGGGCACCGGAAAGTTTTCTTTTCTCAATCGTACTATCAGGGACTGGAATGATTTACCTGCAGACTTACTAAAGGCTTTACCAACAACCAAAAATGTATTTAAAATAGGCTTAAGGACTTTGCTAATAGACGGTAATTATACACAGTATTTAAAGGGTGTAAATGATATTTTGTTATTGAAGTGTTGTATCAGTGAAGAATTATGTGGTGTCAGTGAAGTGTGTTGTGTCAGTGAAACGTGTTCCTGTCAGTGAAGCTTTATAGTTTATAGTGGCAGTGCAAAGTAGCTTATTTGAACAGTGAAATGTTTTTGAAGTGTTAGTGAAATCAGGATAGAATCAGTGAAATGTGTCGTAGTTCCAGTGCAGTGAGTGAGTTGACAGCGAAATGAGTGTAATGTTGAAAGGTACTTGTGCAGATATGAACATATCATACTCGTGGGTTTTAGTTCGAACTTAGGTTTAAGATACAAATTAGATTTACTTTAAATGTTATTTTAAGTGATAGTACTTCATTTAATTTAGGATGTTCGCTATTGTTATTATTATTATTATTATTATTAATATTATTACTATAAATTATTGTTAGCATTAATTATTAATATTATTATTAATTGTATTTTTATTGTGTTTATTATTGTCATTATTGAGTGTAATTAGTTACCACTGCCACCGGGTATATACCCATTGCAATATGAATAAATACATATATACAATCATAGCGAAATCTCGTGTTATACTAACTAGGCAACATAGCTGCGTTACCACTGGTTACAAGTCTCCTAAAGGAACGCCTTAAAGGTGTGTAATTCACATATCTTCTTTTTTCACGATTACATTAACCCCTTTTGTTCCTGTAGCTATGACGAGAAAAAAAAAAGAGGGAAGAGAAGGCCAGAGGGAATGTAGACGTAGGAAAAAAATTTCACAATTGTTTTGGGTTTATCCCTGTTTCTTATTTTCTCGCCGAGTTTGCAGGCCTGATATTCCGAAGTGACCTTGGTCACATGTGTCGTTTTATCGGATAAGCCTCCTTGTTCGACAAGTGAATTGACACATGCGCAGACTATAGGTTACATCGCTTGCGAAAACCTCGCAGGTCTAAAGAAAACAGGAGGCCATGCAAAGTATGCTTGCAGGCTGGCGGGTCAAGGATCCGTACGTTGCGAAAACATGCGCCAGAAGTAGACAGATAAATGCACCTTGCAATGCTACAAAAACGGACCTATCATAAAATTAGTAATTATAGCGATACAAATGTGGTAAGTGCTCTATTACAGAATCGAGAAAAGTTTGAAAAAACGAAAAGGGAGTCAAGTTTTTTTCAATTTCCGAAATTATGTTAATGGACTTAAACACATGTTTATTGCATGCCACTTTTTTACGAACATAATTTACTTACTTACTGGCTTTTAAGGAACCCGGAGGTTCATTGCCGCCCTCACATAAGCCCGCCATTGGTCCCTATCCTGAGCAAAATTAATCCATTCTCTATCATCATATCCCACCTCCCTCAAATCCATTTTAATATTATCTTCCCATCTACGTCTCGGCCTCCCTAAAGGTCTTTTTCCCTCCGGCTTCCCAACTAACACTCTATATGCATTTCTGGATTCGCCCATACGTGCTACATGCCCTGCCCATCTCAAACGTCTGGATTTAATGTTCCTAATTATGTCAGGTGAAGAATACAATGCGTGCAGTTCTGTGTTGTGTAACTTTCTCCATTCTCCTGTAACTTCATCCCTCTTAGCCCCAGATATTTTCCTAAGCACCTTATTCCCAAACACCCTTAACCTATGTTCCTCTCTCAAGTGAGAGTCCAAGTTTCACAACCATAAAGAACAACCGATAATATACTGTTTTATAAATTGTAACTTTCAGATTTTTTGACAGCAGACTGGATGATAAAAGCTTCTCAACCGAATAATAACAGGCATTTCCCATATTTATTGTGTTTAATTTCCTCCCGAGTGTCATTTATATTTGTTACTGTTGCTCCAAGATATTTGAACTTCTCCACCTCTTCAAAAGATAAATTTCCAATTTTTATATTTCCATTCCGTACAATATTCTCGTCACGAGACATAATCATATACTTTGTCTTTTCGGGATTTACTTCCAAACCTATCTCTTTACATGCTTCGAGTAAAATTCCCGTGTTTTCCCTAATCGTTTGTGGATTTTCTCCTAACATATTCACGTCATCCGCATAGACAAGCAGCTGATGTAACCCGTTCAATTCCAAACCCTCTCTGTGACCCTGGACCGAACATAATTTATATTATTTAAAATATTAAAAATCGATTTCTTTCGTAATTAAAGCTTAATGCTATAAGAAACATTTCCATGTCGTTGCTAGGATACTATATAACTTCTTTTTTTTTTTTGGTGTAAATAGTAAATTCAATGTTTATTCAAGCAGTAAAATTTGGATGCTTCAAAGTAATGTACAGAATGCACCTTAAGTAATGTCATTAATTTCAGATGGTTATTCTTTGAGATATTTCAAACAAAAAAATTAAATTTAAATTATGGTTTATTTAACGACGCTCGCAACTGCAGAGGTTATATCAGCGTCGCTGGAGTGCCGGAATTTTGTCCCGCAGGAGTTCTTTTACATGCCAGTAAATCTACTGACATGAGCCTATCGCATTTAAACACACTTAAATGCCATCGACCTCGGCCGGGATCGAAACCGCAACCTCGAGCACAGAAGGCATAGAAGGGAGAAAAATTCTCTCCGGCATCGGGATTTGAACCCGGGTTTTCAGCTCTACGTGCTGATGCTCTGGCCACACCGGATTCCCATCCGATGTCGGATCGAATCCTCTTAGTTTAAGTTCCACCTCGTGGGTTTCCTCTAGTGGCCTACCCTCATGCACTGCGTCATAGATGTATGACAGTGGGACCATGTCGGGACGAAAAGTTACAAGTCAGATCATATTTCTGCACAATTAAAGGACGAAACAAAAATTCTTTGTATAATTTATTATCATAATTTCATAATACACTGCTCTATTAAGTAGACTGAACATATTGCGAATTAAATCAATGGCTTTCCCGAAACACGCTATGGAATCTATCGGATAAACCAATTTTTACCTCGAAAAGAAAGGAAGGAGCAAAATTGTACTAACTTTTTTTGTTTGAAATATCTCAAAGAATAACCCCCTGAAATAAATGACGTTACTTATGGTTCAACCTGTATACATTCACTTTGGCTTCTCGTTTTTACGAGTGAAATTATTAAACAATCGTGATAAGGACAAATTTACATTCTCAGAACAAGAATCGAACCCGGGATCTCATGATTTGTAGTTACGAATGCTGACCGTTAGTCTACAAAGCCGTGTGTTATAGAATCTGCTTTCATTATACAGTAGAACCTCTATTATCCGTGGTAATGAAGAGGGTGGATGAACGATTAATCGAAAAAATCGGATAATCCGTACCATAAAATATTTTCATAAATGAAGTGAACAATACTTGAAGTTTCGTAATTTCTTCCGTAGTCTTGTGTTTACCACGCTAGGTAGTGGATCAGAAGTTCATTAATTTAAGTTCGGTTGTCAAGGATGTTTTTAAGGGGCAAGGAAACTTCTTGTAATGGCTGTAAGCGGAGAGATATGAATAGTAGAGGTCTCATGTTGTAGATTTACATACTCTATACACTTTATCATCTATTTTTATTAAATTGCGCATAGTTGTAACATCAGTCTCGTATTCTGATACCAGATGAGCCACAGTTTTTCTTTTCCCAAATCACTCAACTATATACATTTTTCGATACTTATCACAAACTTTTTTTAACACTCATGGAATACATTTTATATAGAAGTTGTACAGTACGGCAACTCGAACAGTACATAGACCATAATGGAAGTGTAAAGGCTTGTAATAAGACTCTATAGAAAAAAAATACATAAATGATTGATTAAATGGCAAACTTACTAGTGTTTGCCATTTAATCAATCACTTATACAGTATATGTGTTAAAAGTAATGTACCGGTACGCAAGATTCAAGAGGGAAAAAAATACGTACTAATATAACGTATAGTAGTACTTCATATGTTTCTGTAGCAAAAAAAAAAATTAACGAAAGACAGTCGGATAATCCGTTAATCGATTAATAGGGTGTCGGATAATCGGGGTTCTACTGTATCGTCATTTTTAATAACTTTGAGAGATAACACCGCCTGTTGTTTATGCAACCAGCAGCGCCTTGGTGATCTAAGGCTGCATTACATTCCACGAATACTACTTTGGAAAACTTTTGTATTCTATGGTAGTCTACCGAAACTTCACAACTCTCGCGGTAATCATTACAGAACTGCTTTTCTTTTGTTTGTATAACTACTAGATAACGTGTGGTATTGTCTACTTTTAAGGCATGTAAACAACATCGATAAGTGCGAGAAAAGAGTACGCCTACGACTACGAACTCCAAAATAACATATTGTAATACTAGTGTTGAAAAATATTCATTGCACATTCGAGTGTTATCGGTTGCAACCCGTGGTTTATCGAGGGTTTCACATCACACGAGGATTGTATTGAAATGAGCGCTTTCAACAAGTGTAGGCGTATTACATATTATTTTTGGATTAAATAATTTAAAAACAGACAAAATTAGCATAATAAACTCGTTTTATAATCTCACATTGCTATGAAACTGAAATCAAGTAACATTTGAACTACGTTTCCACAGTAACGGAAAATGTTGTTTAGATATATTTTGTTTTGCTTGACGTACTGAATTTCCGTTTGTGAAATAGCAGAAGGAGCGAAAAAAAGAGGAACGAAATGCATTCTGAAAAATCGAAACGATATGTGTGACAACTTGAATTGTTCACAGTCTGATGTCGGAAGGAAAAGATAACTACGTTTAATGAAAATGTAATCCATGTTGAATCTTTCGTACACTACTTTTAACACTAGAATATAAATAATTGATTAAATGGCGATCTTACTTGTGTTAATTACGTAAGCATGTGCGGCTTACAGCTGTTTCGGTGCTACTTGACACCATCCTCAGAGCCTTGTGTGTCTCGGCGCCATCTCAACTTCGCTGCCTGTTGTGTGGGTGCGTTCGTGTGATGAAGAGTTGTGTCAAATAGTGTGTGTGTTCTGAAATTGATCTGTGTGTTGAGAATTTGAAGAACAATATGAAATATACAGACACACTAAAACACACCCTAATCAAATATTCTCAACACACAGATCAATTTCAGAACACACACACTATTTGACACAACTCTTCATCACACGAACGCACCCACACAACAGGCAGCGAAGTTGAGATGGCGCCGAGACACAGAAGGCTCTGAGAATGGTGTCAAGTAGCACCGAAACAGCTGTAAGCCGCACATGCTTACGTAATTAACACAAGATCGCCATTTAATCAATTAGAAAATGTAATGTTGCGTTACATCTGAAGTGATGAAGTCTTCAACGTTTGGTCAAGATACGCAATGCTAAAAAAGCTAATTAATTCTTATTTTGGAGCCGACTGTTTAATTCGTAATTTTTCTTGGATCCCCTTATGTGGAATTTAACGGAGTGGATGTCAATAACAAATAATTTAGTAAGTTTCAATAATTTTGTGCTCTTCATTAAAATAATATTAAATGTTTTGACTGAATTCATAAAACATTGCAGCAAATGTGGTGCAAAGCTGTGAATTTCAATTCTAAAATCTTTACTGAAGTGGAGGACAATGGAACAGATTTGTATCCGCTAGTCCGGAGAACCGTGAAGGTCAACTGTATCCATTTCCGGATCACAGAACAATGGAGTTCGACAAGTGTCACACTCGAACGTCACGTCATTTGTGGTTCATCATTCAACTTTCTTCTTCGCTTCAGTGGCGGCATTCCCACGTTGAGAAGCCATACTACAAGTATGGCCGCCACCCATGTCTGTGTAATTATTATTAGACTGTCATTATCCTTGGTCTAATTCCTTCTCTATATAGTTTACCTTATTTTCGCACATTAAAAAAAAGAAAATCAACTGAAAGTTTAACGAGTGCTGTGTCAAAGTGAGTTCTAATGACAGTGTTTCACACTATAAATCCATAAAACTCACGTTACATTCCACGCAGAGAAGTATACAGGGTGTCTGAAACCTCTTCGGTCAAAATAATACTGATGACAGAGAAGTCTAAACTGAGTATTTTGAGATAGGAAACCAATAGTCGGAAATGCCTATTTGAGACGCCACGAGATAATTACAAAATTGGTGAAAATTTATGGTTATAATTCCAGGAAATCAGAATATATTTTGTCATTACAATTATGATTTTTATTCTTGTTCACAATTACTACGTTTAGGCCCTGATGATCACGGATTTAGATTAGTATAATCATCATATTCCCTGTAGCACAACTTGCAAATTAGTTATTGCCAGTTATTTAATCGTCAACATATTTACTGAATGTTTCTTAGGCAAGAGAGTGTAAAGCAGCAGGGATTAATAAAATAATTAACAAAGCATTTTAATATGAAAGCCCCTAATTGTCGTCTTTAGTGTTACTTCCATTTAGCGTCAAAAGTTTCTATTGACACGAAAAAAATAATAAAGCGAAAAGTAGGCTATTCTAAGGATAAAAGAAGTGACGAAAACCTGTTATATTTTCACTGATGCATTTAAAAAGCAACAAAAAAAAGTTTAGTAACTCGACGAAGATTTGAACTTGCAACCTCATGAATTCTTAGCTATCGCCCTACAAACTACGCTAATAGTTTTACTGCAGTCAGAATGGCATTGTAACGAGCAATGGTATACTCCACTTGGGAACCTGTTATACAGTATATAGTGTTTGTGTTACAATATTCACTGTTTAAACACTCTGAACGATCTGTTTTAAATCTCGTATAAGAATTATTTTCTCGGAAGATTTTAGTGATTAATAGTTGTGTACCCCATTATAACTACCAGAAGAATATATGCAATCTTTTGAACAAAGCCTGGCTGTCCCGAGAACTCTCGGAAATACCCGATTCGAACTTCGTCTCTCAGACGCCGGCCACTTTCATTTTGACCAAGCGTACATTCGAGTTACTGTGTTTCATCTGAATTATCAGCTGCTAAGAAACTGACGTCAGACTTGTGTGACGTAACTCACTGTCGTTGCCAAGCAACTGATATCATGACACAATAGTATTACAAGGAAATGAGAAGAATAATTTTATCCGTATAGGGTTCAGCTTAACACTTCATGTTAAAAACTATATAAAATAACATGATCTGGCCTAAATCATTACAAATAATTTTAACTGTGCGTGATGAAACTGAATCAGCAGCTTATTTCAAGACACAACCGAACATCGTGCAACAGTGAATTGAACTGATCTTATCTGGACACGGAAACCTATCACTCGATGACAAGGTCAGAAGAGCTGGAAATTTTCATGCTTTTTATACTTTTGTTTACGCTAAATGTATCTTCTTGTTTACGCTAATGTACCTGCTTATCATCAGAGTTTGTCGACATGTAACTCGTAGTTCGCTAGTGTTCCACGAGCACACTAATAATGGCCGAGTCATATCTGTAATGATTATATACAGGATGAATCATAAGTAATGTCATTAAATTCAGGGGGTTATTCTTTGAAATATTTTAAACAAAAAACTTTGATATAACGTTGCTCATTTGTTGCTTCCTTTTCGAGAAAATAATTGTTTTGTATGAAATATTTCAGAGCGTGTTTTGGGAAAGCCATTGATTTAATTTCCTATATGCTAAGTCAACTTAAAAGAGCAGTGTAGTCTGATAATGAAAGAATGAAAGAATTTTAGTTTTGTCCTTTAAATGTGTAAAAGTTTGATACGAACAAATATAACATTTAAAAATTCCTTTTCAGAATGAAAAGTTACATTTGTTCGGATCAATTTTTGCACATTTAAAAGTATATAGACTTTTAGGATAAAAATCCACATTTATTTCTTTAATGTCTTTCAAACTTTGGTGACGGGATTCTTGGGAGTAAATTAACAATTTATATAATTAAAACTCTAAAATCGAATTTGGGGGCTCAAAGGGAAAACTTTTTGAAATAAATAAATACATAAATACATAAATAAATAAATAAATAAAATTTTGGACTGACCGAATTCCATTATAAACTGATCTTGGGTAAAACTTCTTTCGCCAAAATGATCCCCTACATATGGAGATTGTTACACACAAAAATTATGCATTTATCTTGAACCATTCAAAAGATATGCCACATTGTGTAAGCACTTCAGAAAAAAAATGTATATTGATATATTAAAATATATATAATCGGTTGAAAATAATAATAGCCACATGTTTAAACTTCAATTTGGAACCGAATGAAGTCTTTTTCCCAATTGGAAGTCTACTTTTTGTTCGTCGGAAAGATAACAAATGTCGGAAAATGTGAAGTAGGAGAAAACAGACACTGAAAATGGTGTAAGGAAGGTGTAGAAAGTATAGTGCGCTTATATTATAAATGCCCGAATAATTATGAAATTATTGAGATAATGGGTACAAGTTATGTATTTTTTAAAACTAGAAGAAATGAGCTTCCAGATAGTGTAAAAACATTATTTACCAAAATGTTGAAGAAATCTGACATTTCTAGAGTCAAACAAACAAACAAGGACAAAACTAAAATTTTTTCAATCTTTCATTATCATAGTACATTGCTCTCTTAAATTGACTGAGCATATCGGAAATTAAATCAATGGCTTTCTCAAAACACGCTATGAAATGTTTCATATAAAAATTATCTAAAAAATTAAGTAAAAACTAACAAAATTGTATTAAGTTTTGTTTGTTTGAAATATCACAAAATCTCTTTAAATTAAAGATATTACTTAGGGTTCAACCCATATTCATGATTTCACATGACATCATTTATTCCTATTTACCTCGCTGGGTCTACATCTGTGGAGTAACGGTCAGCGCGTCTGGCCGCGAAACCAGGTGGCCCGGATTCGAATCCCGGTCGGGGCAAGTTACCTGGTTGAGGTTTTATCCGGGGTTTTCCCTCAACCCAATACGAGCAAATGCTGGGTAACTTTCGGTGCTGGACCCCGGACTCATTTCACCAGCATTATCACCATTTCATCCAGACGCTAAATAACCTAGATGTTGATACAGCGTCGTAAAATAACCCAATAAAATAAAAAAAAAACCTCGCTGGATTAATCTACGTGACACACGAAAAACTAATTCGGCGTAGATTTAAAGGTGGGACGATGAAATTGAGAATAAGTGGGAGTTTACAGAGTTGCTGTGACCTTTTTTATGTTGTTACCTTGAGGAGCCAAGATCTCAGGTCTTCCCGAATACGATGCCAACATGCTACCGGTTCCGACATGGGGAATGGTAGAAGAGTAAGTGAATAGTGTCTACCGAGTCATTCAAGAGTTTGAAACAAATCGGGAGTCGTAAAGCTGTCAGGTCTCTTACGCAATCCCATCTCGCTTGGAATACTTCCTACTTCTGTCGCAAGCTAGTAAACTTGAATCTACATGCACATCAACTACTTGCGGCGTTTCATAACGAAATAGAAGCTTCAACATGTTCGCGTCTGCAATCTGCATGTTTGCTGTTTCTTCTCCTGCAATAATACAAATTTTCTTTGTTCACAAATCTAAAAATTCTGACTACCATATTTACTTGAAAATAATAATAATAATAATAATAATAATAATAATAATAATAATAATAATGCTTTATTGCCAGAACAAAGATAGCCTACATATTGCTTTTTATATAGTACTAATAATAATAATAATAATAATAATAATAAATAATAATAATGCTTTATTGCCACAACAAAGATAGCCTAAATATTGCTTTTTATATAACAACTAGTGGCTTGTGCAGCAAATACTGCAAACTAAGTCCATAAGAAGTTCAAATAAAAATTGTTCAGATTTATTTTCAATGAAGAATACCAGACATTTTGAAAGTTATTTGCTTCCATAACAGTGAAACATACTGCCTCTGAATGTTTTTTATATGCCAAATACTTTTCCTTGAACCTATCCGTCTTCAGTTCTTGAGTTGTCCATTGTAAATCGTTAGCAGTTTCAGTGTTTCATTCGTTGCTGGTTGCGGGAAATAAACTTACTTATCACGGTATCAAGAAGTGAAATGGCATGCTATTTTCCCTACAACAAAATATCCTTGGCAGCGATCACAAATCTAATCGATTAAACCAAAGAAATATGGAATTAATTTTGATGTAGTTTAAAGACGCAGCTAATATAGGAAGCATGACTCTTACTACCAAGGAAAATTAGAGAATCAGACATATAAATATCTATAATACATTGCCATTAAATGAAAAAGATCCACACTATTTGATTAATAATTATAAAAGTATTTCATTTTTAATAACAATATTGTTACCTTACGTAAGTTTTATAGTTTTCAGTAACATATATATAGCCGTTACTCAGTAAATTATAGAAATGAAGATTTAATATAAAATATTCTTTCTCTGCATCTGCTTACTTAAAGCCCCAAAAGGTTTCACTTTCATATCATCTGTATACTATTATATGTTGCATTAAATATAATAATATTTCATTTTTAATGGTAATAATGTCATCAAACATTCTTAAGTTTTGTAGTTCTTAATATCCAATACACAGCTGTGCTCGAAAACTACAGACCAGAGAATCAGACCTGTAAATTATTTTTTGTACGTTATCAAAAAATTACACAAATGAAGATCGACATATTGACATTATGATATGAAAGAATCTGAGCCATCTGAGCTCTATGTCAGGAAACCTGTAGGTCATTGCCTTCGTGTAATAGTCTATTGTTTATTGTAGTGTGTGTTTTGTTTTATTCTGAAATGCAATTAATTAGTTCTCAAAAGTGACGAAAGATGGATTTTGGAAAAATAGGAAAATTATGTAGGGAAATTGACATTTCACTGAAAACTACTATTTTTCTGAAAATCTTTGGGTTCCAAGCTTTAAAATGAGGGGTCATTTATTAAAATCCGCTCAGCCGTTTTCCCGTAATTTTCATTACCAGTTCAAATTATATACAGATGATAATAATAATAATAATAATAATAATACTAATAATAATAATAATAATAATTTATTTAATCTGGCAGAGCTAAGGCCAGTAGACCTTCTCTTCCGAAAATTCTGTCGTTGTCTACGTGTTCGTATTGTCTTTAGTAGGTGAACCGATTTTGTTTAACGATGACTTTGGCAGGTTGATGGGAATCGAGTCACTATTTTGAGGTGTCAGATTGCGGAAATATACCCATTTTTCTTCATATGTGACATGAAATCGAATCCATATCCGAGAGCAGTC
The DNA here is from genome assembly GCF_040183065.1 of Periplaneta americana. NCBI lineage: Eukaryota > Metazoa > Arthropoda > Insecta > Blattodea > Blattidae > Periplaneta > Periplaneta americana. The sequence goes on from NC_091118.1 coordinate 193,916,933, forward strand.
TAGGATCAATGGAAGAACACGTTATCGCCTGTGCCATGCCGACTTATTTTTTTCTGTCAGAGAACATTTCGAAGTCTATTCTTGCAGTATCTGAACAGTTTCTCTTTATAAGATAGTAAAAATAATGAAGGAAAAAAAGGCGAGATCTGAGAATGATGATGACGATGATGATGATGATGATGATTGATGATAACATTAAATTTTCATACGCTTGCCACTACATTAAAGCTACTCAACACCTGAAGAGCTCAATGTCATTCTATCACCTACCAACACCCACAAGGAAACCTTAGACTTTGTTCTGTGTGCTTAAAAAGTAAGATTAAATCAAACAAAAGACAACAGTCGACATCAGTGCAACCAACAGGTGCGTCATTATCGTCAGTCGAGGCCAATAATCTCCGTTTTAAGGATAAAAATTAAAGTTCACAGTCCCAAACCTTTACATCACCCGCTGTAATAACTTAGTGCAAGAGAAACTAATACATCAGACGAGGAGACAAATTACATTACCATGGAAACCAGACAAAAAGAATCCAATTTTGTCTTCCTTTTAAGAATGATGACTAATAATATTAAAAAAAGGATTTTCAATAGACGTTTAGGCTTACAGAATCTCGGCAACGACATTAAGAGACTATTTTTTTTATTTTGGAAAACGTATTATATATCTTTCACGTGTTAAATTTTATGTTACCTTGTTACAAAGTTTCGGCCTGCTATTGGCACACTAGAACAATACGAAATATATAAACACACAAAAACACATCCAAATGAAATTCTCAACACACAACTCAATTTCAGAGCACACACTCTTTGACTCCACATTACACTACACAAACACACCCCCACAGGAAACAAAACAAAAGGCGCCAAGATCAGCAACGACCAGTTCTGATGATATATAATACTTTTTTCCAAAGCGATATAGTGTTAAAAGTTGTGTAATCAAGATGTATATTTTTTTATGTTTTTCTCATATTTTTTCGAAATTGCCATTGATATAGTTACATGTTTTCAGAATTCCTAACATCGAAAAGACAGTCTTCTGTAGGTCTTATGTCTTTATTAGTAGCGTTCACGATACACCAATAAAAAATAGATACATCCGTAACGTGACAGCCCATAGAGGGCCAAAGTCGGCCATCAAACTGCTGCTCTCCTGTCCGCATGTTTCAGAAAGGTGAAAGATCATTCAACAAATACTGGAGTAAAGTATAGTTAGCACCATGATCCTACTAGCCGTTGTAGCTGGCTTTTGAAACCGTATTTCGCTTCTCACTGTAGTTTTCCCAAGTCTCCTGTAACTTCATCCCTTTGAGCCCCAAATATTTTCCTAAGAACGTTATTCTCAAACGGCCTTAATACATACACCCTTCTAGATATCTAAAATACCATATTTAGACAAAACAAACTAGCGAAATTTGGATCATTGTGCGAAATATATCAATAACTACCATGAAATACACCCACTATCGCAAAAAATACGAAATATTCACCAACAGTACTTTAGAACATTGCTAAAATAGGTGTTTCTGGCTTTTGCTTCAGCTAATTTGACGATCGCTTTGTAACGCCAATATTTCTGCATTTGCTCTATGGATATTACGTACATTCACTTTTACTGTCTCTACGGCTACTGAAAACGGATCGATTTCTATAATCGACTGCAGCAAAGATTGAAGAATGTGCAATATGCTACGCACTGGAAGCTATATTTTGATGCGAAGAGGTTTTGGCAAATACCTTACTATAATAATACCGGACAGCTAGCAGTTCTGCGCGCGAACGACGCTGGTGCAGCTACCTAGGCGGCCGGTGTGGAGATACTCGCGAAACAAGCTGAAATCAACTGCAATGTATATTGTTGCTGGGCTAGTTAATAGTTTTATTAATTAGTGCTGTGTTAAAATGTCAGGATGTGTATGTGTGCTGTTTATAATTGCTACAAAATTACAGCATTACAATCTGCTCCAAATCGTACTTTCGATTTCCGAGGGATCATAAAACGTGAGTCAACAACATTCTTCAGTGGGCCTAATTCCTTCGTCTTTGTGTTGATAGAAAAATACAAATTAGCTTTTTTATTTTGACCTAATAAATGAATAGAAGTTAAAATATATCGAAAATTTTAAAGTTTTATCAAATGAGGTTTTATTGTTGTCCACATGCCTTTACTAATAAGCATCAGATTACTATCAATTTTATTTTTGCAGTTGTTATTTGTATTGGATTTATAGCTTGGGTTTAAACATATCAAACACTATTTAATCTGTATTTACTCTAAATTTTAATTTTATTTTTGTCTGTATTGGAATCCCCTCCTGAGCACGAGTCTTACTCATTCAGGAGTGGGCTAGATTATCTTTCATTGTATTTATTAATTTGTATTCATTTCAAACTTACTAGCAATAATAAAAATAAATAAATAAATAAATAAATAAATAAATAAATATCAGAATTGATTTTGTCTTACTAAACCAAAGAAAAATACGTAACAATTAATTACGGAAAGTAATATAAAATATGTAATATTTCTCATAATATGCAGTTTTGATATAAGATAATTTTACATTAAATATTATTCAGCATTTCTTAAGTGTTTCATATAGGCTATTATTCCACATTAATAACTCACGTTCTAAACAATAGTCCGGATCCCGTATGTTAATATTTGTATTTGTGGACGTAATTCCATCCCGCTCCGCTAGATGTCATGTCAGCGATATTTCGCACTCACGCCAATGCTGCTAGTATACAGCTGTCCGGTATTATTATAGTAAGGTATTTGGTTTTGGGGGACCAGTAGGGGACCACAGCGAATTTGGTACGAATTCTTTGCATCGAAGTGCGTGTAGCCTTGTCTAGTCTACAAAACATTACGGGTAACTACTAGATTTGACTAGAAGGGTGAACATTCGGTTGGATGCTCGGCCTTGACGGATGTTTTCTGACCGGTCCAATATAAACCGGTTCTAATCCATATTCTACAGTTCTCTAGTTCTAATCCTACTTTCTTCGATTATCTACCTCATCTGAGTTTTTTCCGAGCTTTACCGCAACTGTAAGACCAATGTCAGGTAAACCATGGTGAGATCTCAGTTTCATCTTGTGAAAATATAATCCCACTTCAATTCTGACGCCAAATAACCCCGCAGTTGGTACAGCATTGTTAAATGACCCACGAAAAAGGAAATAGTACATTATTACGGATTTGAGCTGAAGTCCCCTCCGAAAACGAAGATGATTATTGATTCTTTCATTATCAACCCATCGAAATGTCAATATTAATGCTTGATCTTCGTAACTAAGGCATTTTTTATTGCGCTGGGAGCATGCGTCGTGTGTGAAAATGTGTCTTGGTGAAGGATCGGCACTTAATTCCTGGGAAAACACTCCCACGTATGTGACTGGATGAAGAATACAGCAACAAAAGAATCGTGTAGAGAAAACAGGAAACTGCTGGTTAACTCAGTGACTAATTTCCGGTCATGAGAAGATTATGATACCAGTTACGAGACAGTTGTCAGTCAGTTTTGTTTTGTATTATATGAACTCCGCACCAAACTCAAGTTACTATTCGCATACTGCGACAGTAACGATCCCTTTGAACTACAGATTATTCAGAAATGATCAGGAGGTAGGTCTAATAGTGGAATGGGTCCACCGCTGTGGAGTAACGGTTAGCATACCTGACCGTGAAATGAGAGGGCCCGGGCTCAAATCCTGGTTGGGACAAGTTATCTGGTTGAGGTTTTTCCGGGGTTTTCCCTCAACTCATTAAGAGCAAATACTGGGTAACTTTCGGCGCTGGATCCTGGACTCATTTCGATGGAATTATCACCTTCATATCATTCAGACGGTATGATGAAAGATTAGTGGAACAGAGAAAAATTATCTCCGGGTTTTCAGCTGTACGTGCTGACGCTCTATCCACTAAGCCACACCGGATTCCCATTCCGATGTCGGATCGAATCCTCTCAGTTTAAGTTCCACCTCTTGGGTTCCCTCTAGTGGCCTACCCTCATGCACTGCGTCATAGATGTATGACAGTGGCACAATGACCATACATGTGCAGAGGTGCACTCGTTATCAGTGACTAAGTGGCCGAGATCCGACGGAATTAGCGCCGTCTTAAAATCACGCAGAATATCTGCACGAAAAATATCATATGTACTTCGGTACATCATAATAATATATTCAGACGGTAGAGAAACACAGTAGGCCTACAGTAGAGCGTCCCGTTTAGGCACAATGAAAACGTAAAGAAAGTGCAGGTAACGCATGGGAAAGGACGAGCCGTACGATAAACACGAGGGATGCACAAGGTTTTAGTTACAACATTTATGGCGGAGCATTAATTGAAATTAAATTTTCCAAAAAACACACAAAAGAACGCAAATTCCATAACTTTATTATACACAAATTTTAACAACAAGCAATTGTAACGTTGAAATAATTCAATGTAACAAATCAAATTTTGCTACTTATATGGTGTTGTTTTCAAGCAGCATTTTTTACGTTTATTTCATTCTCTGTATGACCAACATAATATCACCGTCTTCTGTGGCCGAATTAACAAAACTACAGTATATTGGTCTGAAGTGACAACACTATTTCCTAAACATAATAATTATCCCTTCTCAAAGTTGAATTTATTCAGGTACTGTACAGAAGACGGTGATACTATTTTAGTCATACAGAGTATGAAGTCGTCCATGACCGTAAAAATGCTGCTTGAAAACAGCATCATATAGACTAAGTAGCAAAATTTGATTTGTTACATTGAATTATTTCAACATTACAAGTCCTTGTTTGTTAAAATGTGTATATGATAATGTTATGCAATTTGTGTTCTTATATTTTGTGTTTTTTGGAAAATATAATGTCAATTAATGTTAATTAATATAATTAATTGTAACTAAAACCTTGTGCATCCCTCGTGTTTATCCCCCACACGTAACCTGCATTTTGTTTACGTTTTCACTGTGCCTAAACGAGACGCTCTACTGTAGTTAATAAAGCGTCGTAAAATAAACCACTAAAAATAATGTAATGGGAAACTAAGTCGTAAATATCTGTATTTGATTGCTAGCATTTCCTCTTAAACTTTCCATCATGTTGGAATAAAACAATTGAACTCATTGTAAAAAAAATATTATTATTAGTTTTGAGCAACATAAAACTACCAACGTATTGTAGTTCGATTGTCATTGGTCAATTAAGCCTCATTAAGCTTAGTAGGCCTAATCACTTAGCGTGGAACGACCATCATAGCAACGATTACATTCCTTTTCTTCATCCACATCATCAGATTTCATCCACATCATCAGATACATAGTCTTTCTCTTTTCAACATTTAATTTTATTCATTCTGATTCCATTCTCCCCAAATTTCTGTTGTAGACGATAAACCAAAGCCTCTAGTAACGCAATAGTAATATGCGTTACAAGAGCGGTATGTTGAAGTTTTCATGTTCGAGGAAAAGTTTGAAAAAGCGAAACGTAGTTGAGCTTTTTTAATTTCCGAGAATTGAAAGAAAACATACCGCTCGTGTATCGTACATTATTTTGTGCGAAGATCGTTTATTACATACCTGAAAGAGGAATTTCTAATTAGTTGCAATGAAATCTCCATCTTGGTTTCTGTTTAATGACGGCAAATTTGCAAAACAAAAATATCTATCTTCAACATTGTTGCTTTAAAATGTTTTCTGTGTTTACGATACTCCAGCAGACCGTGATATACGTCTGTCTTTTTTTCCCCCCCAGTCTATGATGAGTCTGCAATCTTGTTGATTTTTTCACGGCTTCCTTAATGTTACTTGCATCACGAATGCAGTAACTTTAATGGAGTTGCAGAGTTTACTTAATTTTTGCAAATATTTAAAAACAATAATTAACAGTGCAATTTAGGTGAAATTGCAGTGGTAAGTTTCCAATTTATAATTATTACTATATTGAACGTCTCTAAAAATAAATGTTAAAAGCCTAAAGCAGTAAAATGAATGTCGCGCTTAAGCGGTAAGAAGAGGGAAACTGTTATGTGTGTTAGGTTGGGAATACTGAATGTGGAATTTTAGACTTTCCGCGGATTGGTTTTGTGCGGAAATCAAGCAAATACGCACGATCTCACACAAAATTCTCTTTCCTTATCACATGGTCACCACGGCGACAAGTATTCGCTTTTGACCAACATCAAAACAAACTGCACACACTATTTTCTTTAAGAACACGGAAAATAGCCTACTTTTAGGAAAAGTCGGGCTAAGGACAGCTGAATCGCAACTGCAATTAGCTCTAGTAAAGTGGCCTATTCTGCAAAAAACATTTTTTCTTGGAATTTCAGCGCTATAATAATGTACCTGGCGCAGAATTAATGGCTTATAATTGCTTTATGTCCCTCTTAGCTGGTGTTCATGAGTGAGCCTGCAATTTTATAACGGGCAATCAACATCCTGGCATGTCTCGTAACTAATACTTCAACCTGCTAGTAACAAACCCAAACTGGTTTTCTAAATAAACACGTTGCGAAAGGGTTTCAAGATGATACAATGGGGCAATGGAGAAATTATGTCCTATGGCTGGGTCCGTATCAGGATTGTTTCCCTGGTCAAAGAAGAGGAAAAGGTAATTACTACTAATCTATATTTACTACACCCATTCGCACACGTCCACACTTGTGCAGTAACGGTCAGTGCGTCTGGCCGCGAAACCAGGTGGCCCGGGTTCGAATCCCGGTCGGGGCAAGTTACCTGATTGAGGTTTTTTCGGGGTTTTCCCTCAACCCAATACGAGCAAATGCTGGGTAAAGGCTGGTTCACAATAAACCGGGAACGGAAACGATAACGAGAACAAGAACGGGAACGGAAATTATATTAAAATAAATGTATTTAAATGTTAACATTCACAATAGTTAATTGTGAATGATCACGTTTAAATACATTTATTTTAACAATATTTCCGTTCTCGATCTTTTTGTCGTTTCCGTTCTCGGTTTATTGTAAACCAGCCTTAACTTTCGGTGCTGGACCCCGGACTCATTTCACCGGCATTATCACCTTCATTTCATTCAGACGCTAAATAACCTAGATGTTGATACAGCGTCGTAAAATAACCCATTCGCATACTTCGGGCCTTCATGGTCTGTCCGTGATACGCGTTTTTTGCGTTACAATATTACGGAATACGTTCATGCAAGGAAGTGTATACTAAAATACTACCCAGGTGAGTGCAGACAATTTCAGGGACGTTGATATCCAATTTGAATTCACAAAATAAAACCAACACGTAACAGACAGTGGTATAACATAACAGCCCGTTACAAATTTTAAATACTGTATAGATTTTTAATGCGTCAGAAAGACAGGAAAAGGGGGGGGGGAAGAGAGAGACTTCCTCCTCGGGAAAGTTAAATCGGACGTTACAAGACTAGATATACAATTAAAGCTATACGAAAGACTGACCGTTCCAGTTTTGATAAGGATCTGAAACTACCAAATATATATATATATATATATATATATATATATATATATATATATATATATATATATATATATATAGTAGGAGGAAAGATAATCCACGAAAATGCAAATTCTGAACGCAAACGAGGAAATATTCTTAAGAGAACTTACAAGCGAAAATATTAGGAATAACTTTAAATAGCCTGTATAGCCTACTACTGTATAACTTATAGTGTACATATGGAAATACCCATGAATGATTGATTGGGGGACAACAGTAAGTAAAATAAATAAATAAATAAATAAATAAATAAAGTCGACCAGGTTGGCAAGTTGGTATAGCGCTGCCCTTGTATGCCCAAGGTTGCGGGTTCGATCCCGGGCCAGGTTGATGGCATTTAAGTGTGCTTAAATGCGACAGGCTCATGTCAGTAGATTTACTGGCATGTAAAAGAACTCCTGCGGGACAAAATTCCGGCACATCCGGCGACGCTGATATAACCTCTGCAGTTGCGAGCGTCGTTAAATAAAATATAACATTAAAAAAAACATTAAAAAAAATAAAGTTTTATTTACTTATCATGCTTATCGATAAAATTGGTGATAGTGAGATGATATTTGGAAAGATAAGTTAAGAGTTCGCCATGCGATTACCTGACATTTGCCTTACAGCTAGAGAAAACCTCGGGGAAAAAACGCCACCGGCGTAGCTCATACGATAGCGCGTTTGTCTGCTGATCCGGAATTGCGCTCGGGCTTAGGTTCGATTCCCGCTTTGGCTGATCACCTGGTTGGGTTTTTTCTGAGGCTTACCCCAAACCGTAAGGGAAATGTCAGATAATCTACGGCGAATACTCGGCCTTATCTCGCTATTAATTTCAACGACGCTAAATATCCCAATAGTTGATACAGCGTCTTTAAATAACCATGTAAAAATAGGATGTCAGAGAGACTTGTCGAGGTTATAAAATAAATTTACCGAGACCAATACGTAAAAATAGCAATCAATCTTTTGGGATGAATAAAAACAATATCTTGAACTATTAAAAACTTACGCGTACAAAACAGCTGCTATGGTTACTAAAACATGACCTTCTATTACGAATATGAATAAAAAAAATGAAAGCGAATGACTGGTTGCTTCATTTCGGAGAAATATGTTTGAGTCACTGTGATAATATTGCAGCCATATCAATGTAACGCAGTGGTCACGAGACTTGAGGAGACAATACACATGTCATGGGACGCAACCCCTCCGAGAGAGAAGACTCACTGCTAGAACGCGGGCTAGTGTCATTACGCAAGTTCGGATTCGATTCCCGGAGTTAAGAGCAATGATCCTTATGTTGGCTAAATCTGGGGATGAGGTTTCTTTCCGAGGTTGTCTCCTGCCACTTATTTATTCCTTCATCCAACCCATTCTAACCATGTCACATTCCTCGGCCTCCTGTCACTTAGCTATTCCCTAATTTAACCCACTCAGAATTTGTCATAGTTCTCAACGTCCTGTCACTTAACTATCCCCTCATTTAACTCGAAATATGTCACATTTCTCGGCCTCCTGTCACTTATCTATTCCCTAATTTAACCCACTCAGAATTTGTCATAGTTCTCAACGCCCTGTCACTTAACTATCCCCTCATTTAACTCAAAATATGTCACATTTCTCGGCCTCCTGTCACTTATCTATTCCCTAATTTAACCCACTCAGAATTTGTCATAGTTCTCAACGTCCTGTCACTTAACTATCCCCTCATTTAACTCAAAATATGTCACATTTCTCGGCCTCTTGTTACTTAACTATTCCCTAATCTAATCCACTCAAAATTTGTCACAGTCCTCAGCCTCCTGTCACTTAACTATCCCGTCATTTAACTCAAAATATGTCACATTTCTCGGCCTCCCGTCACTTATCTATTCCCTAATTTAACCCACTCAGAATTTATCATAGTTCTCAACGTCCTGTCACTTAACTATCCCCTCATTTAACTCAAAATATGTCACATTTCTCGGCCTCCTGTCACTTATCTATTCCCTAATTTAACCCACTCAGAATTTGTCATAGTTCTCAACGTCCTGTCACTTAACTATCCCCTCATTTAACTCAAAATATGTCACATTTCTCGGCCTCCTGTCACTTATCTATTCTCTAATTTAACCCACTCAGAATTTGTCATAGTTCTCAACGTCCTGTCACTTAACTATCCCGTCATTTAACTCAAAATATGTCACATTTCTCCGCCTCCTGTCACTTATCTATTCCCTAATTTAACCCACTCCGAATTTGTCATAGTTCTCAACGTCCTGTCACTTAACTATCCCCTCATTTAACTCAAAATATGTCACATTTCTCGGCCTCTTGTTACTTAACTATTCCCTAATCTAATCCACTCAAAATTTGTCACAGTCCTCAGCCTCCTGTCACTTAACTATCCCGTCATTTAACTCAAAATATGTCACATTTCTCGGCCTCCCGTCACTTATCTATTCCCTAATTTAACCCACTCAGAATTTGTCATAGTTCTCAACGTCCTGTCACTTAACTATCCCCTCATTTAACTCAAAATATGTCACATTTCTCGGCCTCCTGTCACTTATCTATTCCCTAATTTAACCCACTCAGAATTTGTCATAGTTCTCAACGTCCTGTCACTTAACTATCCCCTCATTTAACTCAAAATATGTCACATTTCTCGGCCTCCTGTCACTTATCTATTCTCTAATTTAACCCACTCAGAATTTGTCATAGTTCTCAACGTCCTGTCACTTAACTATCCCGTCATTTAACTCAAAATATGTCACATTTCTCCGCCTCCTGTCACTTATCTATTCCCTAATTTAACCCACTCCGAATTTGTCATAGTTCTCAACGTCCTGTCACTTAACTATCCCCTCATTTAACTCAAAATATGTCACATTTCTCGGCCTCCTGTCACTTATCTATTCCCTAATTTAACCCACTCAGAATTTGTCATAGTTCTCAACGTCCTGTCACTTAACTATCCCCTCATTTAACTCAAAATATGTCACATTTCTCGGCCTCCTGTCACTTATCTATTCCCTAATTTAACCCACTCAGAATTTGTCATAGTTCTCAACGTCCTGTCACTTAACTATCCCCTCATTTAACTCAAAATATGTCACATTTCTCGGCCTCCTGTCACTTATCTATTCCCTAATTTAACCCACTCAGAATTGTCATACTTCTCAACGTCCTGTCACTTAACTATCCCCTCATTTAACTCAAAATATGTCACATTTCTCGGCCTCCTGTTACTTAACTATCCCCTCATCAAATCCACTCAAAATATGTCACAGTCGTCAACCTCCTGTCACTCAGCTATCCCCTCATCAAATCCACTCAAAATTTGTCACAGTCCTCAGCCTCCTGTCACTTAACTATCCCGTCATTTAACTCAAAATATGTCACATTTCTCGACCTCCTGTTACTTAGCTATTTCCTAATCTAATCCACACAAAATTTGTCACAGTCTCAGCCTCCTGTCACTTAGCTATCCCCTCATCCAACCTACTCAAAATATGTCACAGTCGTCAACCTCCTGTCACTCAGCCATCCCCTCATCAAATCCACTCAAAATTTGTCACAGTCCTTAGACTCCTGTCACTTAGCTTTCCCCTCATCAAATTCAATCAAAATATGTCACAGTCCTCAACCTGTCACTTATCTGCCCCCTCATCAAGTCCACTCAAAATGTGTCACAGTCCTCAGACTCTTGTCACTTAGCTATCCTCTCATCTAACATACTCAAAATTTGTCACAGTCCTCAACCTCCTGTCACTTATCTGTCCCCTCATCGAATCCACTCAAAATTTGTCACAGTCCTCAACCTCCTGTCACTTATCTATCGCCTCATCGAATCCACTCAAAATTTGTCACTGTCCTCAACCTCCTGTCACTTATCTATCCCCTCATCTAACCCACTCAAAATGTCACATTCCTCGGCCTCCTGTCACTTATCTATCCCCTCACCAAATCCACTCAAAATTTGTCACAGTCCTCAACGTCCTGTCACTTATCTATCCCCTCATCGAATCCACTCAAAATTTGTCACAGTTCTCAACCTCCTGTCACTTATCTATCCCCTCACCAAATCCACTCAAAATTTGTCACAGTCCTCAACGTCCTGTCACTTATCTATCCCCTCATCGAATCCACTCAAAATTTGTCACAGTTCTCAACCTCCTGTCACTTATCTATCCGCTCATCAAATCCACTCAAAATTTGTCACAGTCCTCAACCTCCTGTCACTTATCTATCCCCTCATCAAATCCACTCAAAATTTGTCACAGTCCTCAACCTCCTGTCACTTATCTATCCCCTCACCAAATCCACTCAAAATTTGTCACAGTCCTCAACGTCCTGTCACTTATCTATCCCCTCATCGAATCCACTCAAAATTTGTCACAGTTCTCAACCTCCTGTCACTTATCTATCCCCTCATCAAATCCACTCAAAATTTGTCACAGTCCTCAACCTCCCGTCACTTATCTATCCCCTCATCAAATCCACTCAAAATTTGTCACAGTCCTCAACCTCCTGTCACTTATCTATCCCCTCACCAAATCCACTCAAAATTTGTCACAGTCCTCAACGTCCTGTCACTTATCTATTCCCTCATCGAATCCACTCAAAATTTGTCACAGTTCTCAACCTCCTGTCACTTATCTATCCCCTCATCAAATCCACTCAAAATTTGTCACAGTCCTCAGACTCCTGTCACTTATCCTCTCACCTAACCTCAAAATTTGTCACAGTTCTCAACCTCCTGTCACTTATTAAATCATTAAATCTACTCAAAATCTGTCACAGTCTCAGTCTTCTGATAGCTAGTATCCCCTCCATCTACTCACTCTAACTTTGTTACAGTCCTTGGTCTCCTGTTACTTAGCTACAGTCGCATGTGTCCACGTCGTGCAGAATACCTTAGTTGCTAAAGGAGGGCTATTTTATTCACCAATGACGTAGGGCCTACTTCCATTTTATGTATTCAATAGGCGCCCTTTGTAGCATGTTTTATTTTAATGTACGAAAAGAAGACATAACTTTTGGGCGGATGAAATGTAATTCAAATTGTCACAACAGTAACATCCTCACCTCTATTCTGTGTTCAAAACGTTTTATTATGCTATATTTTATGTTCCTAGAATTTGTGCTACAATAATGAAGCTGTACATGCTAAAAGTGTACTGTGGACGAGTATTCTATATTCCTTCTTTGGACAACAACTGTACCTTAGTTACTATATCTGCTAAATTTTCTACAAACACAGTATCTAATTCTTAGAAGAAAAACCGTATGCATAACCTACACAGCTTACATTTTCATGTAAATGTCATTGGGGGGGGGGGGAATGGTAGCAGAAACATTTAAAAGGTACGCGAAAAAACGTCCTTACAATTGAGTCTGGGGTTCAAAAGTATTGAATACGTGAGCTCCAAGCCTCTTAGCAACTTGTCTCACTCCGAGTTTCGTCGTCCCATTGTAGGAACTTTAGAGAATTTTGAACGGGAAAGCAGAAAATGGACGTAATACAATAGCATATAAAAGCAAAAAATGGACGTAACGTAATAGCTACCACAATATCACATTAAACAGAGAATGGAGCGAGGGCGGACCGCGTGGAAAACCGTTTACACTTCTGTTTCCATGGTACCAAAAGTAACGTCACAAACTTTCCATGCCAAAACGTCACATTTTTTCTCTTTTGTATCTCGAACATCGACTTTGCAGGACAAAACAGAACGGAAGTAACATTTTAACATTACAGGAAACGTTGTTTGCGTTTAAGCGAAGGTGAGGGACACTGAATTAACGACAGAAAAAGTCACTAGTTGTAGAAACCATGGATAACTGGTAAGTAAAATGGGTACTCACTTTTCTTCCTGCCCTCGGAGACTGTGTACGTGAGGTCACTGAAGCCGATGTCCACAGGCTGCCTTTTCGGAAGATGTGTGAGCTGCTTGGGCTGGCAGGGTGTGATGGTCACCTTCACCGACCCCTTCCTGTCGGCAAGAAGTCCACTGTAAGTATCATCGTCACCACCTGCACCACCTTCCAGCTTCATGGCTGTATCAGAGAAGCAACACTGCACGACCACACGCTTCAACGACTCGTCTGGCACTGATCGCGGAGGAGGCCGCAGCGCTTCTACCTCGCGTGCGCCTCGCGGGTTAACCTTCGTCCCTGTACGAAGTGATAACGTGCCTACCTTTTCCATTGTTACGAATCTTCAAGGTTCGTCGCTACGCAACCGAAGTCCATATTACGATAAATTGGGACAAAGTATAAAGAGACTCTGGACGTAAAAAAAAAACATTGAAGTACCGGTAATACTTTTTTATTTCTACTAGCCGTACCCGTGCGCTCCGCTGCACCTGTTAGAAATAAATATAAAGTAATTACATAATTAAAATAGGACGTTTGATCCAGAGAACAACTTTTACAACAGCGCAAGATAATCTGCTTCGCTCATTACCCAATTTTTTTTGCATTGCATTTATTGCATATATATTTTATGTATTTTAACACGATTCAATTGAGCATAGTTAAAATTTGAATTATAAAATAATGGATTGCTAAGCTAACGTACTATTACTGCATACTAAATCAATACACTCTCGTTCTTCGTTAATTCTCTGAGATTAAAATGAGTGTACATAAATATTATTTTAAGAAATACAGAAAACGAATGTACAAAATAGCCTATCAAATTTTCTGTGCATAAGAAGCTATTTTAATCTTACCTGTCCTCGATTTACTCAGACGTTACTGTAATAACATTATAGCATTATGTCCATATAGAGAAACTACACTTTCCAATGATGAAATAATAATTAATTATACAAATCGGTTAATTTAGCTTTCGATATTACTTCATACATACACAGAAACATTGTCTGTAGGCTATGTTTAATAGCTTTCGATTGTTGCTGTCCAAGGCTCCTTTTTCGATTGTTGTTGTCCAAGGCCCCATAAAGACGAAGTCATTTGTTATTTTATTGCACCGTTTTAGATGGCGTTATTTTAATTTTAAAACTCATTTATCTCATTAAATATCAGTCCTATCAAAATTTTGTAAAGAATAAAACTTATCGGAAATCATTTAAAAAAAAAAATTGTGTAACATTTTTCACAAAAACCAATAATAAGCGAGATATTTCGATTTATTTAATTCAGGCCCCCTTATAACCCCCCCTTTTAAATAAAGTATTTTGAATGCCATATAGCCTAAAATCTAAGTTATAACGAACTTAATTTATATTCCAATTTTCATATAAATCGGTTCAGCCATTATCGCGTGAAAAGGTAACAAACATACAGACAGACATACAAACAAAAATTTCAAAAATGCGATTTTCGGTTTCAGGGTGGTTAATTATATATGTTAGGACCAATTATTTTTGGAAAATCGAAAATTACCAGAAAAATTTCGGCTACAGATTTATTATTAGTATAGATTAGTCGAAGTTAAGAGTCGTACACAACCGCTCTCACGTTCCCGTTCTCGGGCTCCGGTAAGCTTTTCGTTAATTGTGAATGCTCACATTTAAATAAATTATTTTAACAATTTTTCCGTTCTCGTTGTTTCCGTTCCCGGTTTATTGTGGACCAGCTTTAAGTCCAATATAATTTCGTCTTTTCTTTTGTCTCGCTTGTACATGCTTTCATTATAATTATAATGTAAGTATTTCTTGTGCTACAGGACAGTCATATCACACCTTTTTCATGTTGCACATGTCTAGTTTTATATTACAAGCGATGAAACAGTGTCTGTCAATAATTTAGTTCTTTATTTATAGTTTTAATGTCAGACGCCATAGAAAGTACGAGTTCAACTGAAACAGAGTGTGGCAGAGAAAGGTAATTTCAGAAACTTTTACTATATTTTGAAACATGAATTGAGAATTAAAATTTTGAAATTTCTCAATTTGTTTCCAAAATTTCAAAATTGTTATTTTAAATAACTGGAAATTTTTTGGCGGGGCAAAAATTTGGCAAAAGCGTGAATAAGACTGTTCATTTCATTTGAATCCCTAATTAACAAATTAAAGTAAAAAATGAATTCTGAAATGGTATAAAATGACTGTAGTCTGTAACTGACTCTGTGAATAAAGAAGCAGAGAAACTCTTGTGTGATTATATGATTATGAGTAACAGAGAGGAAGAGATTCCTAAATGGCTGGTGAACCCACGAATGCTTATTTCATCTCTTGAACGTAAAAGTCAAGAATGAAGACGACTGTATCCACGGGGCAATAGACCATCAGCTATTTCGGATCACGAAACTTGGAGTTTCCCAGTATGTTTGGCTGCTTGTTCTGTTCAGAGAATAATTATCACTTAACGCCAATATGTATCCCACTGTGTTGTTTTTTATTACTAATCTATTTTTTGTGTACATTTTATTCAATTGTCGGCTTCTGGTTTAATTATGTAAATCCTACTTAATTGTAATCTAATACTAGTATGTATACTAATGTGTTTATTTTTATTTTTACTGTGTACATTTTTTATTGAATTATCGACTTCTTTTTTTATGTGATTCGTATTTGATTCTAACAACATTAATATGTATTCCACTATGTTTATTTTTATTTTATGAGGTAAATTTTATGTAACTACCTCTTTTGATCTCATTATGTATCTAAATTGTATCAGTATGTAATTACTTAATTCCGAGCCAGTTTTATGTTCAACTGTGTAAGCAAGTTTTAATCCTGGTTGAGTGTAAGAGAAGGCCTTACGGCCTTAACTCTGCCAGGTTGAATAAAGCCATTATTATTATTATTATTATTATTATTATTATTATTATTATTAATATATTGTCCATCAGTAATAAACAGGTAAAAAAGAACTATGAATCCCTACATTTTTGCAATTATTTTTTAAAAATCCTTACATCCCTTTTCGTGTGAAAAATTTCTACGCTGAGACAAATTCCTGCACATGGCAACACTGTTGAGAACTGTAGTTTCATAATTTCTTTGGAGATCATTGACGAATTTAAAACAACATGTCAGCAGAAATATGAAGAATTGTTTATTCTAAATATCGGTCATTATCGGCAGAAACAATCAAACAGTATTTTTTCTTTCAGTGTCGCATTCGCAACGCTAGTGGTGCATTGTTTCTTCATGGTTTAAATCTAATACAATTTTCAAATATGTCTTTAAAATCTTAAAAGTGGCAAGGGAGCCTTCAGCCCAGTTAGTCCCCACCCGTCTACGCCACTGCCATAGTGTGTCTTTGTCAAACTAAACAGAATTTGCCACGGAAGTGTGGAGCCGACGAAATTTCTCACAGATAAAGGAAATGATAAATTATGCAGAAACAACAAGAATGTGGAGATTGCTGGATTTGATAATCAGTCTTTCTTCACACACGTGACATGGCAGAACTAAACAGAGCAGTTAAATCATCTGTGCCTGCTTTTATCAGCTGAACAGATGTACCGCCGGGTAGAAGGTCAATTTACAGTATGTTCGTGAGTCATATCACAGGATACAAAGTCACAGAGCAACTGACGGCTTTCACTCAATGTTCGCAGTGTTCATGTGAGCTATCTCCTTCCTTATACATACAGTTCCAGAGAAAAAATGGTATGCTTAATTTTACTTAGTTTCATTGTGCGTGTGCCGTAAACAAGAGCGCCTGTATATATGCTACCGCGAACAGTCGTGCGAAACTTGTTGCCTATACTTAGCGTCTCCCATTAAACCCGAGTCACACGGGGATAGTTTACAGGAGTCAAGTGCTTGAAGTCTCTAAACTTGATGCTATATTTGTGATCACACGGAGACATTAAAATTTTTTTTTATTTAAATTTAAATATACAGAATAAAGAAGAATATAATTACAAAACAAACAAGAGAAATAGACATAAAATAATAGAAGCAATATAAAAAGAAGATACAGTAGTATTAACAAAATTTGAGACCGAATGAGCAGCGCTCGTGCTCGGTCGTAGTTCAGATATAATATTAAAATAAAAAAAATAAAATAAAATAATAATAATAATAATAATAATAAATAAGTAAAATAAAATAGGAACTAAAATATAATTACAGCGGCAATAGAATTATATAATCTCATATTAACACTAGAGAAGAATAATATCGCACGTGAAAAGTAGGACTAATATATATTTCAAAATTATAGAATACAAATATAATATAGGTTGATTAATACATACACACAAGCTATAAACTTGAAACCATGCTTGAAAAAAAAGCGCGCGCTGAATGTGGTATTCGTAGTGGTGTTTGAATTCTTGTATTCTGTTATCTATGCTAATAATAAATCAGTAAGCGAAATTTTTCTGGTAATTTTCGCTTTTCCAAAAATAATTGCTGTTAACATATATAATTAATCATCCTGAAACCGAAAATCGCTTTTTTGAAATTTTTGTTTGTCTGTCTGTCTGGATGTTTGTTACCTTTTCACGCGATAATGGCTAAACGGATTTCGATGAAAATTGGAACATAAATTAAGTTCGTTGCAACTTTGATTTTAGGCTACATAGCATTCAAAATACTTTATTTAAAAGGGGGGTTATAAGGGGGCCTGAATTAAACCGAAATATCTCGCTTATTATTGATTTTTGTGAAAAATGTTACATAACAAAAGTTTCTTTAAAAATTATTTCCGATAAGTTTTATCCCAGACAAAATTTTGATAGGACTGATATTTAAGTCTGTCTGGATGTTTGTTATCTTTTCACGCGATAATGGCTGAACGGATTTCGATGAAAATTGGATATAAATTAAGTTCATTGTAATTTAGATGTTAAGCTATATAGCATTCAAAATACTTTATTCAAAAGAGGGGTTATAAGGGGGCCTGAATTAAATAAACCGAAATATCTCGCTTATTATTGATTTTTGTGAAAAATGTTACATAACAAAAGTTTCTTTAAAAATGATTTCCGATAAGTTTTATTGCAGGCAAAATTTTGATAGGACTGATATTTAAGGATATACAAGAGTTTTAAAATAACAATACAATACATTTCCACCGCCGCCTCAGATTATAGTGTCGTTGTTCCGTAACTTCTATGTGCAAAATATTAAATTTTTTAGTAGGAAGAAAAACAAATTTATTCATTCTATGGCAGTAGTGCATAGGAGATCGTGAATTCTTACATTTTCGAAAGGAAGAAATATAATTAAGTTATATATAGTAGAGTGTATTATTTGCTGCATCACTATTTAAGTTATGCACAGTAAGGTTAACATAAAAATGATCTTCGTACACAATCAACTGTATTAATTTGGAGTGATTTATTAAAGGATGCATTCAAGACTAATTTAGAAAAATGTTAAACGAATTATATTTGCACCAAATGAGTGCTCTCTGGACCAAAATGATAGCATTTTAATTATTTAAATACAATTTAAATTAAGTACCATATTAAACGATTTATTCTTCTATCAAACACGAATGTTCTCTGGATCAAATGCCCTATTTTAATTATGTAATTACTTTATATTTATTTCTAATAAGTGCAGCGGAGCGCACGGGTACAGCTAGTAGTTAATAAAAATCAATAGTGAACTGGCATTTTTAATTTGGTGAAACTGAAGATGCCACCAGCAGATATTCATGCATGTGTGCAGCTAATTGGCGCCTTGTTATTGTATTAATTACAAAATATTCTTGAAGAAAAGGAAAAGAGAACATGGGTTAAAAAATGGATTCGTAATAGAATTATGCACGGTGCATCTAATACCTTGTTGAAAGAATTAGCTGAAGAAGATCCTGCAGAATACAGGAAACATCTCGGAATGAGTCCTGTTTTAAGGGTTTTCAACTTTTTTCGAACCACTTCTACGTCTATGTTTTCGAAACCTTGTTCCATGAGTTCACTGACTAGTTTCTGGAATAATAATTCCCGCTTGTTTTTATTGAGGTATTCTTTGTCACGTATATTCCATAGAAGTTCATACTTCTTATACACTTCCAAAAACTTTATGATAACGTTGGAATTCCACTTAGGGGCGCTCATTATTAATAATTATTAATTTACTTCGACAATAGGCCTAAAACTACAAACTTTCTACTTGCCAAGTTGCTACAAGTTCGCATTCACACGAGGGAAGTGGTGGAGTCAAGTTGGTCACGTGACGGGAAAGTGGACACAAAAGTTGACGGGTGCTCAACTCAAACTGCTTGACCGCCAAGTCACAACTTGACTGTCTCGACCATATCACACGGGGAAAGTTGAAGGAAAGCCGACTTGCTCCAAGCACTTGACTCCTGTAAACTATCCCCGTGTGAATTAGCCTTTATAGGCGCAATGTTCGGTTCAAGTTCGTCGAGTATGGGGAAGTTCGATATTCGGTGATGTTCGCTCTGCAAAAGAAGGCCTGTCCTATTTGTTCCACCTTGTTATAAAAATATTCACCGTCCTCCACTCCCACCCCTTCACGTTTTAATCGCTTAAGGATTTCAGCACAGATCTTGCGATTGGTTTTTGATATGAAATGAAACTAGGTTAGGTTATATATTATTTTAATGCACCGAAGTACATATGATATTTCCATGCAGATATTCTGCGTCATCATACGATGAAAGAGTAATAGAACGGAGAAAAACTCTCGCCGGCACCGGGATTTGAACCCGGGTTTTCAGCTCTATGTGCTGATGCTTTATCCACTAAGCCACACCGGATACAACTCCGACGCCGGTTAGAATCGTCTCAGATTAAGCTCCAACTCTTGGGTTCCCTCTAGTGGCCGCCCTCTGCACTACGTCATAGATGTCTATGAACGCAGGACCGAAGTCCACACATGTGCTGAGGTGCACTCGATATGAGTGACTAGTTGGCCGGGATCCGACGGAATAAGCGCCGTCTTAAATCACGAAGTGATTTACGCATATCATATATATTATTTTAATGTACCGAAGTACATATGATATTTCCATGCAGATATTCTGCGTCATCATACGATGATATATATGATATGCGTAAATCACTTCGTGATTTAAGACGGCGCTTATTCCGTCGGATCCCGGCCAACTAGTCACTCATATCGAGTGCACCTCAGCACATGTGTGGACTTCGGTCCTGCGTTCATAGACATTTATGACGTAGTGCAGAGGGCGGCCACTAGAGGGAACCCAAGAGTTGGAGCTTAATCTGAGACGATTCTAACCGGCGTCGGAGTTGTATCCGGTGTGGCTTAGTGGATAAAGCATCAGCACGTAGAGCTGAAAACCCGGGTTCAAATCCTGGCGCCGGCGAGAGTTTTTCTCCGTTCCATTACTCTTTCATTGTAGGTTAGGTTAGGTTAGGTTAGGTCACGGTGGCTACGGGCGGGTTAGGACGACCCTTTGCACGTCGGCCATACTGAGTCCTATTTTATTTTATTTTATTTTAGTAGGTTATTTTACGACGCTTTATCAACAGCTTAGGTTATTTAGCGTCTGAATGAGATGAAGGTGATAATGCCGGTGAAATGAGTCCGGGGTCCAGCACCGATTGTTACCCAGCATTTGCTCGTAATGGGGTGAGGGAAAACCCCGGAAAAAACCTCAACCAGGTACCTTGCCCCGACCGGGAATCGAACCCGGACCACCTGGTTTTGCGGCCAGACATGCTAACCGCTGAGGCCTATTGTGCACCCCGAAGTGTATGGGATGAATGAGGATGAGGGTGTACCAGCCCACCGCCCGCATGTAACTCCTCATCCGCTCACCCAATGGGGGTCTCCTACCCTCCCCCGCTCTAAGTTCATATCGCCAAGATGACCAAACAGCACAGGATCCATTCCAACGGCCCTTCCAAGCAGGGTTTAAGCTAGAAAATAAATGTCACAAAAATGCAGAAAGGAAAAATTATATTTGTGCAAATTGCGAAATGCTTGTGCAATATTATAAATAATTGTGCAGAACGACAAAATTAATAAAGTATCCAGAAACAAAAAGTTAATGTAATTTGTTTCTTGGAATTTTATTACTTTCAATCGATCTTATCACATTCTAGATATACTTATGTAAGTAAATCATTAGGCGTAGGTACGTTTAGAATCAATTACTGCTGAATTTACATCACATTAAAATACGTTATTTTATGGGCACTCTAAACATTGAAATTCTTTACTAGTAGACCCTTGAAGATTTATTGTTAGCAGAGTGCTAACTCTTTTTACTGAAAGGCGGTTTCTAATTCCAGCTTTTACAAGATTCGTGCAACTAAATCCTCGCTCACAATTTACAGTATGCGATGGAATTATATAAATCAATTAGAAGTAATTGTTCACTTAACTTACATGAATTACACCAACTCTTTGAAATCAATTCCTAAACATCTATTGCTCAATACCGTTTTGAACATTGTCCATGCCATTAGCATTTCATTTAAATTCAGATTAGTTCAAACACATCTCTGATTTCATTTTCTCCATTACCATCTTCGTTTCTGAAGTCCAATGTGGTCGTCGCATTTTTGCACATTCACATTTAAAGTTTGTTGCATTTTTAGAAGTCGAGTAGCAAAATGCGACAAATGTAACTGTGGCTTAAACCTTGCTTCCAAGGTGTCGAAGCGCCCTTGGAAGTGCTCTTAACTCTTAAATTGACAAAGTATCCTGTAGGATACAACAGGTCAATAGGCTATATGCTATAATTTTAATAGAACAACAGAAAAAAAATGGTAGGAAAATTAAAATTTCACAATACTATAATATTGTACAACATATAAAAATATGGACATTGAGACAGTTCTTTTCTTTACGGTCCGACAAGGTTTAATAAACTAGTGTGAGAAATGAAGCTTTGCCAAGTTAAGGTTAAGGAATGAATCCTGGCAGAGATATTGAGGAAGGCTGGGAACTCAGGAACGATTGCAGAGAGGACGCCCTCTCCCGTAAGCGGATGAAGACATGCGTCTTAACCTGAATATGACTTTGAATGAGATGAGAAAGATGAATGATATGATATGAAAATCTAAATTCTTTTTCTACACGGGAGGGGAAGGGAAAATGGACCGTGGCAATGAAAATTCCAACCCACCAATTGCCTAAATAGCTGTGGAAAACCACGGAAAAACCACAGTCAGGTTGGTCGATCCGGGAATCGAACCACGGACCTCTCGAATGCGAGTCCCATGTGATACGTATGAGCCAACTCGATCGGTCGAAAAAAATGAAACTGTCTTGGTTGCCTCTCTCATGACCGAACATTGCAGAACACTATTACCTTCATAATGTAGACTCCCATCAAGACTGGGGTCATTTTTTTTTGGAATTGTACATTTGCATATACGTATTATTCTTAAATTCGACCGGATGTAAAACTTTTTAATATCTTCGAGCCATAACCTGGAATAGTAAATACGTATTTTTTTATTTGGTTCTTTTACGACGCTGTATCAACATCTAGGTTATTTAGCGTCTGAATGAAATGAAGGTGATAATGCCGGTGAAATGAGTCCGGGGTCCAGCACTGAAAGTTACCTAGCATTTGCTCGTATTGGGTTGAGGGAAAACCCCGGAAGAAACCTCAACCAGGCAACTTGCCCCGACCGGTATTCGAACCCGGGCCACCTGGTTTCGCGGCCAGACGCGCTGACCGTTACTCCACAGGTGTGGACAAATACGTAAGTAAAGATGTAAAAATTTATAGAATAATTTTCAATTAACGTTTTGCGCTGTAGCTCATGTGGAAGTCAACGATTACAAGTATATTCCATTCGTCCTCCATTAAGGGGAGGCGCACAGGATGCGGAATGCCCTCGCACGTAGACCGCTTGGATGGGCTCATTGTACTACCTGGGATGGAATGATGTGGATGCCGTAATGCCCGCTACAGTTCCCCCTGCAGGCCGCCCTCGAACTCCCCCTACAGCCTGCACAATTCTTTTACCTTTCTGCATAGGCCTCACCACGGTCCCTCAACCTCGATCTCACGAACTATCATATCATGATCCCAAGGGGAGAGTCCAACGTACATAGCACTATCATTAGCAACTAATGACCACATATCCACGGGGTCCAAGTTCGGTGGCGGCCGAAAACTAAAAAGAAAAAAAAAAGGAGAGAATGATGAAAGAGGGGAAGTGTAATAATTATGATGGCGAAATGAGTCCGAGGTCTAACGCCAAAGTATCCTAGCATATCTTCTTCAGATGGTTGAGGGAAAACCTCGGAAAAAACTCAACTAGGTAATTTGTCCCAACCAGGATTTGAACCCGGGCCCGCTCGTTTCATGGTCAGGCATACTAACCGCTACTCCACAGCGGTGGACAAGAGTACAAGAGATATTTTATTTTTTACGTCGGTTTTAGCCGCAGAAGTTTTTATTGCTCTAAATTCAACGTGGGTGAGAAATGACCGAAATATTTTGTCTCGAGCCCTCTATCAGGAACTGGGTGCTTTTACGTGCCGTAAATCTACGATATGAGACCTATAACTTTACTTCCCTCCCCGTTTTATCTTAATTTTAATCGCAAAGTAGAACAAAACAGGCTAAAAACAAATGAAGTTATGCAATGTTACGTTTGTAACATTGGCAAGATATATGCGCACTTAAATATGACGTTTGTTTGCTTACATCACACAATACGCAAGAACTGTTTATTATATTCATCGGGTCACAACTTGGAATTCATACAGGGTGAATCGTAAGTCATGTCAATAATTTATGTCTGGGAGTTAGGCCTAATCTTTAAGATGTCTGAGACAAAAAATTTAATATAATTTTGCTCGTTTTTACCGAAGTTTCGAAAAAAAAATGTTTTGAGTAAAATATTTAGTAGCGTATTTTAGGGATACTACTGACTAAATTGTCAAAAGCAAACTTTTGTTTAAAAAACATTGGCAACCATATATGATGATGAACGTTCATTTTCAATGTACAGGCTTCTATTAACTGAAAAAAGCATTTGTTAAAAAAAACCTTAAAGTTTATTGACATTTAAAGTACGACAAAAATAGCTGCATCAATTTGATGTTTGTTATGACCAGGCTTCGAGACTTCGGACCCGATAGAGCAGTTCAGTGGGAAATCCGCATAACGGCGCACTGAGTATAGTGGTAAAGCGTACAGTGGGTGGGGGTACTGTAGAATGAATGCCAACAAATACGCAAAGGAAAACGCTCTGGATTTGAAGGTTCTGACGAATAATTTGGTTTTCACACACACCTATTTTCAAACTGTGTCTGAAACTATTACACGGTTAGAAAAGTAAGAGCAAGAGATGCCGGAAGCCCTCAAATTAGTTGAGGAAATGACATTGATAATAAATGAGACACCAAGTACACCAGTTACTGAACGTGTAAAATAGAAGTGGAAATCAATTTTATATAAAAATAACGGATATGGATCATTGTGTAATATAAACAGCAAATTAGTGGGCATAGAGTCACCCGAGAATGAAGGACCGTCTCTTAGCGACTGCAATGACGTTAGGTTTTTTTTTCGTCATGCGACGTAGAGCGCATGTTTTCATAGTACAAACTGTGTTTGGCAGATAACCGAAAAAGATTTACGTTTGAGACACTGAAAATGTATTTTGTAGTACATTGCAATTCTGTACTGTAACTACACTTCTTAACGACGACCAATACGATAGGATAAATGAAGAAATTAAAATTGCTACATGTTTATTTCCACCATTAACACTGCGTATAATTAAACACAAATGCTTATAAAAGACAGGAGAATAGATGCTTTTCACATTATTTTGACATTGTCATAGTGTAATGTATATTTACTTTGAGAATGTACTTATGTTTACGTTTCCCCATACTACTGTACTCTATTCTAAACAGCAACGTTGTTACCTCAACACATCTCTATCTTTCAGTACCTGCAGCTAGTCAGCAACCTATAGTATAAGCACAGTAAACTTATTGTATCGGGTCCAAAGTCTCGAAGCCTGGTTATGACTATGAGAGTTTTTTTTTAAGAGATAATTTACAGCTAGAAGCTATCTGAAGCTCTCATTAAAAGTGCATTAAAGCGTTCCATAGTCAGCTTCTTTTTTTTTTTAATTTTTTTTTGCATATTTGTAAACTTTTTAATGCATAGTTGCATGCGTATTTTGGCAGTTTTTAGAGCATATAAATCCTCGCCTATTTACTGCTAAAATTTCTCAAGAAGAAAAAAGACGGCTAGACTAAAAGCTGTATACAGTATTTATTAGCAAAAATCTCAACATATAT
The DNA here is from genome assembly GCF_040183065.1 of Periplaneta americana. Lineage (NCBI taxonomy): Eukaryota > Metazoa > Arthropoda > Insecta > Blattodea > Blattidae > Periplaneta > Periplaneta americana. The sequence goes on from NC_091118.1 coordinate 193,942,585, forward strand.
AGGGATGCCAAATGCAACACGTTTGGAACAAGTCCAGGCTAAAGTCGACATCAATTTAGTACGAAGACGTTCACAGTACGGTGACCAAATCTGAAACACATTTCCAAGAACTCGAGACAAGGGGATTTCACGCAGATGATGAATTCATATTCGTGACGTGGACGCAAATGTGAATCCGTGACAATGAACATCACAAACTGCACAGGCAGTAATAAGAACGTGCAGCGGCGAGATTATGACGAGACAAGACGATGGTCTACAGCAGCCCTGGCGAAAATGTGACTCGCGAGCACATCGTGGCTCGCAATGAAAGCTATGCATTTCTCTTGCTTCCTACCTCCCCCAACCCCCACCCTCTCACTCACTGGAGTCCAACTCCGTTCCATTTGTATTTGTCTCTGACCTGTGAGTGGCGTATCGTTGCAATGTCTCTCTCGAAACCATGTACCTCTACAAAAACGAGTAGCTCTGGTTGGCGAGTTGGTATAGCGCTAGCCTTCTATGTCCAAGGTTGCGGCTTCGATCCCGGGCCAGGTCGATGGCATTTAAGTGTGCTTAAATGCGACAGGCTCATGTCAGTAGATTTACTGGCATGTAAAAGAACTCCTGCGGGACAAAATTCCGGCACATCCGGCGACGCTCATATAACCTCTGCAGTTGCGAGCGTCATTAAATAAAACATAACATTTAACATACAAAAACGGAAGTTTCAAGTAGGATGGGAGGACGCATTTTTTTGCTGCCAATATGATGAGAATATTAAATGTATGTTTTGTTCACAAGTATTACGAGGAAACGGTTGTGTAACATAAAACGGCATTATACTTCATGTCACTCATGAAACATTAAAAGGGGAAGTATTATTATTATTATTATTATTATTATTATTATTATTATTATGTGCAATTTAATGACGCTTTGCTAAGTTGAAGACCTGACGCAGTATTCTGCACAGTCAGTGGAACACTCACAAGTACACAGCGCCGCCTAGCGAGAAAGTTAAGAATCTTGTGAAAGAAAAGGTCTGAGACTAGTACACGAGAAGTGAAAGCTACACACCACTTTCCCTGCAAGCAATGAGAACCAGTGCTGCCAACATATTGTAATTATGCAACGGATATCACGATTCATCATTTGTAGCATGAAGCACAATGGAAAAATGTAACGTAATTTCACTGTGACCATTCAGTAACAATTCGACACCCCATAATTTCAGTGTGAAGAGATTACCTTCTCAAAACTTGTTTGGATTTTTAGAAATAATTTATTAAAAATCCTCGGCTACGTCTCGCATGATACAGTATTCGGTTTCAGTCAGATAATCTGGATCAAGTTTCAGGCATGATATTCAAGATTCGACTCTACCCCTTACAACAATCGATGCACGTCCCTTTGCCTGTTTCTGGCATTGACGCTTGATGATCACGAACTTTCTACTCGTGAATGTCTTACACACAACTTATGTTTTAAAATGCACTTAAATCACGTGGTAATTGATGCATATAGAAAATTAGGATTTATAATCAGAAATACAAAAGAATTAAAAAATATAAATACTATTGATACTTTATATAAAACTCTAGTTAGAAGTAAGCTAGAGAATGCGTCTGTAATATGGTCACCTCAGTTCCAGTCCCATCAGATGCAAATAGAAAGGCTACAGAAAAGATTTTTACGTTATTTATATTTTAAAAAACATCACGTGTCGTCTTATGACAAGCAAATTTCATATAATCAGTTACTTTTTGAATCTATACTAATAATAAATCGGTAGCCGAAATTTTTCTGGTAATTTTCGATTTTCCAAAAATAATTGATCATAACATATATAATTAACCGCCCTGAAACCGAATATAGCTTTTTTTAAATTTTTGTTTGCATGTCTGTCTGTTTGTTACCTTTTCACGCGATAATGGCTGAACCGATTTATATGAAAATTGGAATATAAATTAAGTTCGTTGTAACTTAGAATTTAGGCTATATGGCATTCACAATATTTTATTTAAAAGGGGGGTTATAAGGGGGCTTGAATATAATGAATCGAAATATCTCCCTTATTATTAATTTTCACGAAAAATATTACATAACAAAAGTTTCTTTAAAAATAATTTCCGATAAGTTTTAGTCTATGCAAAATTTTTATAGAACTAATATTTAATGAGATAAATGAGTTTCAAAATTACAATTACAACGCCATCTAAGGCGGTGTAATGAAATAAAAAACAAATGACTTCGTCCATAAGGGGCCTTGGACAACAACAATCGAAAGCTATGAAAAATAGCCTACTGAGAATGTTTGTGTTTGTATGAAGTAATATTGGAAGCTAAATTAACTGATTTGTATAATTAATTATTTATTCACCATTGGAAAGTGTAGTTTCTCTAGATGAACATAATGCTATAATGTTATTACAGTAACTTCTGAGTGAATCGAGGACAGGTAAGATTAAAATAGTTTCTTATGCGCAGAAAACTTGATAGGCTATTCTGTACATTCGTTTCCTGTATTTCCTAAAATAATTTTTATGACCAAATGAGTGGTCTCTGGATCAAAAATGATCGCATTTTGATTTTTGTAATACAGTTTAAATTAAGTAACATAATAAACGATTTGTCCTTCTATCAAACACGAATGTTCCCTGGATCAAACGTCCTATTTTAATTATGCAATTACTTCATATTTATTTCTAACGCGTGCAGCGGAGCGCACGGGTAAGGCTAGTTTAATTATAAAACTTCAAAATCTCGACGATTAATAAATAGCCAAATTTTACTCTATAAGACTGTTAACGGTATATTGAATAACTGTGATTTTCTTAAATTCCTTCAGTTCAATGTAAAAAGAGCAGAATTACGTCATAGGCAACCTTTTATTATTCCTATTCCTAGAACTGTTTTCTTCGAGAACTCTCCATTGTTTGTTATGTGTAATACTTACAACTCTCTGTCTTTAAACTGTGATTCTCAATTGGATTTCAGTTTAATAATTGAAAATTTTCATACAATATTAAAAAGAATTGTATTTCCTTAGATATTTAAATTATGAAGAAGTGTATTGTAATGTTTTTGCTCTAGTTTTTAAATAATTTTGCATCATTATATTGACATTTGGCACTATATTAACTGTAATATTATATTCTAGCATCTATTACTACTATGTATTTTCTTTCTTTCGTTTGTGTTGTTTGTTTTGTTGTTTTTTCTCTCTTATTATGTATTTTGTGTATATATCTATGTAAGCCACCTGTAATTGGAAGCCTGCTTCTGTTGGTGGTGGATTTAAAATAAAATAAAATAAAAATAAAATAAAATTTTGGCTCGTAATCGTCATTAAAGTGAGAACGAGACGGGTTAAAGAGCCCGAGAATGAAAAAAATTTACAAAGACCAAGAAATGGTTTTACCATATTCTCCCTCCTCCTTGTTTATAAGATATTTTCTCACCAGTTTTTTTTTTTTGCTTCTAAATTAGAAGGTAACTGAAGAAAACTAAAAAATCTAATTACACAAGATATTTAAAACAAAAATACGAGTAGCTATATTTTGTTACATACCCATTAGTTCAGATTTAGGTAACTGACCTATTGGGCCCTACATTTAGACAATATTACATTTCGATAGCACTGATTTAATAGGACTATATCTAAATTCGAAGGCCGACACAGTGGTCCAGTAGCTAGAGCGCTGGATTTATAAACCTATGGACCGGGTTCGATCTCCGGTGTACTTCCGATTTATAATTTGTGTTCAGCAAGTCCGTGATCCAGGTGACACGGGAGTTTTCTCCGGGAGCTCCGGTTCCTCATCTCATCTCATCTCATCTCATCTCATCTCATCTCATCTCATCTCATCTCATCTCATCTCATCTCATCTCATCTCATCTCATATCATATCATATCATATCATATCATATCATATCATATCATATCATCTCATCTCATCTCATCTCCAGCCTTCAATAACGCATCCTGGGCAACGACTTGTCGGTAAATTAGTCTATACAAGTGGCTTTATATGGGTTAATGACAAAAAGTCAAGTATCCGCCATTACAAAAAAAAAATTATGTTTTATTTAGAATCATGAGGTTGAAGTACGAGTAGATTTCGATTTGTTTAATTCCATTACATGAGGCGTTCAGAGCTAAAGTGGATCAAGTCCATGAGACGTAGTTTTGAGATAATACGATGATGATGATGATAATAATAATAATAATAATAATAATAATAATAATAATAATAATAATAATAATAATAATAATAATAACATTTCGTTATATTTTGATTAGTTTAAATTCAAGTAAGAATGATTTCATTTCGTTTGAATTTAAATTAAGTCGTTTATACTGATTATATTTTATTTAAATTTATTATAGATATCATTATCTTGATTTGGTTAAATTTATATTAGCCTAGATTAAATTTCGGTAAGGCCTGTTTTATTAGTTACAGATTAAAGTAGATTTCATTTTAATTAGATCAGATTGATTCCATTAGTTTTAATTTTCTTATATTTGGAATATATTAGACTATAATTAGATAAGATTGATTTCATTATAATTTCATCAGATTATTTTATTTTATTTAGACCATACTGATTAGATGAATTCCAATTCATCTACATTAGATAAAATTCTATCTGATTTTATCAGATTAATTTTACAATATAGTGATTCCGTTTATACGGTTGATTTCATATGGTTCAAGTCAGACAGGTGTAACTACAGTATATTTATATAGTAGTAGGTTATTTTACGACGCTGTATCAACAGCTTAAGTTATTTAGCGTCTGAATGAGATGGTAATAATGCCGGTGAAATAAGTCCGGGGTCAAGTACCGATAGTTACCCAGCCTTTGCTCATATTGGGTTGAGGGAAAACTCCGGAAAAACCTCAACCAGGTAACTTGCCCCGACCGGGATTCGAACCTGGGCCACCTGGTTTCGCGGTCAGACGCGCTAACCGTTACTCCACAGGTGTGGACGTATATTTATATAAGATTCGTCTTAGGTTGTGTATTACATAACATTTGGAGCACATAATATAATTGATTAACCGTACTTTGTTTTAAAGATTTAGTAAATAATGTTTAATTTCGATTATGTAATTTATTGTATAAATATATTGTAGGAAAAGTAGTAACAAAACTAACAAATCTTCGACAATGTAATAATTGCGGTTTCTAAAGTTGGCAGTGCTAAGAGGACAGCAACAAAAACAACCGCGCACGCAACACCACATGAGCAACTACGTTTTCCTCGCGAAACTGAGACACGATGTCCACTTGGTAATGTCCATTATAATTATTTTCTGGTGGTGTGGATGAGCAGGCCTCATGGCCTTAAGGCGATGCGTCACTGAAATTTCTAAAATCCATCATTTTTGACCTAGAGATTTGAAATTTTTCTTCAATATGCATATCAATATCATAATTACACATTGTAAATTTCAATTTTTTTCTCATAAACACTTTTTAAAAAGATGACCTTATTTTGTTCTTTTTTATTTCATTTTTTCTTAAAGGTAACACTGCATATTGTGCAATGGAGCATTATTAATGCCCTACTCTAATGTGTCCATTTATAAAAAAATATATATATAATTTCTTCATGTTTAAACATTGATAAAAAAATACTGCTTTACGTATAATTCTCTAGTATTAAAACTATAATGAATACAGCCAATCAAATGCTCCATTTCACAACACAGATATTAATGAATAAATGTGACAAGTTTAAGGGGTCAGGTACAGCTTACAGTAGTAAAATGTTTGGAAATATTCAGCATTTTTTCCTCCATTACAGTATCTTGTACAATAATGAAAATTGGTATGTGTAAAATACTGTCCTTCTGCTATATGAAAAAATATTTTTACGATTTAAAAAAAAATATATATATATATTTTTTTTTTTTTTTCGAAATTCGAAATGTTGGCAGTTCACTGTGCAGTGGTGAAGCGTTTCCCTCATAATTCATAAACTTGTTAACTTTTTCATGTTTTCTCTCTTTTATTTTAGTGCTGAAACTCATGTTTACAATATCATGCTCTTTCAACTACATTCCTTAATAAATAATATTTTTTTTTTATTTTGTGTTAGAAGAAAATACTGATATTTGACCATTTTTTAAATGAATTTATTTTTATCAGACAATCTATCAAAGGTAGAGAAGTGATCGTACATCATATTATAGATATGACATGCATAAATACACACAAAAAATTTCATCACAGAATGTTGGATAGTTTTTGAGTTGTGTGGGAAACGCTTCATCACTGCACAGTGAACTGAATTTTGAAGAAAAAAAAATGTAAATAATTTTTTTTTAATTGTAAAAATATTTTTTTATATACAGCAAAAGGACAGTGTTTTACACATACTAATTTTCATTATTGTATAAGATACAGAAATGGAGGAAAAAAAATGTTGAATATTTCCAAAATTTTACTGCTGTAAGCTGTACCTAACCCCCTAACCACTGAGAAATAAAATGAGTAATTGTGGTTGAAAACGCATAAAATTTATTTTTTGAGATAATTAAATTTAAAGTTTTGATTATACATAACTCGTACATTAACACAGCTTCTACTAATTATATGAAAGTATGTTTACAATTAAGATACTGAAATAAAATTTTAACGAGATCATACAGATTTAGCGCGAAAATAAAAACATGATAAAATTTGTCAAAATTCTAATAGTTTTAGTAGCACATCACCTTAAGTCCACCGGAGTAAATAAATAAATAAATAAATATTTGTCTGCTACTTAAATGTCCACGAAATAGATTCACGACAAAGAAGTCGAACTAAATGAATGTCCATTATTCCTAAAGTCTACAAAAGAAATTGGTAATTGTGGGATGTCCAATAGCTACGAGTATAATGTCTATTTTGAGTAAGGCCATTGATAAAAAAGTGTATTATAATATTAATGTGGGCCTACATACAAAAATACATTATTCCATGAAGTAAAAAAATAGATTTCCTTTGATTATAATGTACAATTTTACTAATTTCATTGCAGCTACGCATCTTCATAAAGCTTGAAACGATAGCTAAGGTCTTTCACGTAATGTGCTACGCTATCTTCGTTCTTGTATACAAAATAAGTCTGAATTATTTGCTCTACTTTTCGTAAATTCAGGGCGCATATTTTGTAATGAAATGTCAAACATTTTGATAGTCTCTAGCCAGCTGCATGCATAATGGTTACTGCTTTCGTTATTGCTTTGATCTTTCCTAATGATCTCATACCTCCGACTGAGGTTCTGGCTGATATTTACATCTATTTTCTCTCTTAACGATATGTGTCAGAGTAAGGACAATTGAAGGGTTCAGAGCCATAGTGGGCCAAGCGCCATTTATTAAAAAAGGAGAAAGCAAGGGTTAAAGTTAAGTGAATGCCATAGTTTAATGAAGATTGACATATAATTTAGTTTTAATGTGTATACTTTATATTACTTGCTATATGTTTCCATTGAATTATGGTAATAACTTCATTTTAACATTTATTTTCAACGGTTTTAGTAAATGGCGCTTGGCCCACTATGGTTCTGAACCTTTCAATTGTTTGTATGCATCTGAAGTCTGATTTCCTAATGACATATTCAAGACTTTAGCGGAACTTTAAATTGCGCTTTTAATGTGTCACGTCTTGAAAAAGGTTGAAAAACGTTGTTATAGAGCAAAGTTGAAAAATAAATGTAAACAGAATAATAATAATAATAATAATAATAATAATAATAATAATAATCCGACCAGCCGACTGGTGGCCTCGCGTCCATATGCCGAAGCAGAGGTGGATGATCCAACCAGAATGGAGGTATCGTGTGGTTAGCACGATGATCCCCCAGCAGAATAATGAATAGTATGGTGTAATCTTGAGGAGAAAGAGTACAAATTCTTGTATAAAATCTGTCAACAAAAATTACGAAAATGCAACGCTGCAAGAATACTACACTTCCTTTTTCTCCAGGTTGTACTACGGTTTGAGAAACTCTGCTTTTCAAAAAATACTTGCTGCCGAACATGTGATATAATGGGCACATGGGTTTGAGTGTAAAGAATGCTAATCATAGACGCCTCTTTACAACCCAGCAATCATGTTCTAATCATTTTATTGGCTCCACAAGGCCACACTGTTTCACACATCGAGTTAAGTCCGGATCACAAACCTGAAGGCGAAACACGACAAAAACGACGTTTTTATTTTCTACGTCTTATGTGGCCTAATAATACTGAAGGAGAAATTTATAAAAGTACTCTCTACCACTTTTTTTCTGTTTTCTATTACTGAAAAATTAAGTGTCTATGACTCTATACCATGGTATTAATAATAATTCTTCACTCTATCATCCGAAGCATTAAGTATTACGATATTGGTACATTGGTGTTCAAATATACCGAACCCTAGTAATCGATAATGTGTTCGTGTAAGTGTGGCTTCTTTAGTTATTACTGCATATGATTTGATGGCGAAGATAACAATCAGTGTCGCCAATAGTAAATAAATATACCTGCATTACAGGATTCAAAATTCCATCCCCTTCTAATGATTGTACAGCTGTCAAAGGAAAAAGTGGCCGCTCTCTAGATACTAAGTTCCCTTCGGGTACCTCCGCTACAAATAGGAGACAGGTGATGTTACATGTTGTTCCACGATGCCTGTTACATACAGTTATAATTAAAGTATTCTACGTGTTACACTTTTAACGTAATGGTAGCATTCCGGGCTGGTATTCGTTAAGACGTGCGTTCGAACAGCACCCAGTGGTTTTTTATGTTTTTTTTTTGTTTTTTGTTTTTTGTTTTTTTGTTTTTTGTTTTTGTTTTTAAGATAGAGAGAAAATATAATTGCTGCTGTTTCTTTTATGACTGTTTTAGTAGGCCTAATGAACATCAGGTTCATGAATGCATTATGCCATTACTTTATCATTATTTTATTATGACATTATAGCTGCAAATGGAAAGAAATAAAAGAAAAATTGTATACTCTATAAAAATATCTTTCGTGGCATAAATAAAACAAGCATACTGGCGTCTGCCTTAGAAAATTCAAACAATTGTGTTAGTTAATGCTAGGGCTTCTCCTTTTTTAGGTTAAACCTCCCACCAGTAAGGTGTTTGAAACAAGTTCAACTAAATTGTAAATGCTCTGATGTTTCTAGTAATGAACACAGTAACTTCACTATTTTTCATCAAAATATTAGGGGATTAAAACAAAAAACTGATGAATTGATCACTTCTTTAGCAACTCAAAAGCATAAACCTCAGATATTATGTATAACTGAACATCATATGAAGCAACAGGAAATACTACAACTGTCTTTACATGGATATGTATTAGGTTCTCATTTCTGTAGACATGTCTTCCAAAAAGGGGGTGCCTGTATTTTTATCAGAGAGGATCTATTATTTAGTAAAATTGATATATCTGATTTTTGCCTTGAACAAGATATTGAAATCTGTGGAATACAAATTGGTTATGAGATATCAAATTTAATTATCTTATGTGTTTATAGGGCGCCAATGGGAGGTTATAAGAAATTTACAACTAACTTAGATTCATTATTGAAAAGACTTTATAAACCACATACCGAATTTGTAATCTGTGGTGACATAAACATAGATTATCTATCAGAAAGCTCACGTAAAAGAAAATTAAACTCACTTCTTGAAACTTATAATCTTAGTCACACAGTAAGTTTTCCAACCAGAACACAAGCTGGAAGTAGTACTGCCATTGATAATATATTTATAGATAAAAGTAGATTGAATTCCTATTCAACAGTACCATTAGTCAATGGCCTGTCTGATCACGATGCACAAATTCTAAGTGTTTTCAATATGAGTGAAAAATTCCAAAGTGTTAATCTAAAAATAAAAAAAAGGATTATAAATGCTGAATCTCTTCATCATTTAAATACATGTCTACAAAATGAATCTTGGGAAAATGTATATAGTACCGATACCATTGACATTAATACTAAATTTAATGCATTTTTCACTACATTTACGAATTATTTCAATGAATGTTTTCCAGTCAAGGTGGTGAAAAAATGTAAAAGTAAAAACATGTGGATAACTCAGGGAATTAAAATATCATGTGCTAGAAAAAGGAATCTATATTTAATGAGTAGGAATAGTGATGATCCTCATGTTCTTAATTACTACAAGAATTACTGTAAAACTTTGACAAAAGTTATAAAAGATGCAAAGAAAATGTATCTGAATGAAAAAATACAAAATTCAGATAATAAGATTAAAACTATTTGGGATATTATTAAAAATGAAACTAATCGATATTCAAAGAGTGAAAATATTACTTGCATTAAAATCAATGATAGTAAAATAGATAACCCAAAATCAATTGCAAATCATTTTAACGACTTCTATATAAATATTATTCAGAACTTAAACATTCAAGATTGTGCAGAAGATGCTGCACTTGGTTACCTAACTCATGCATTTAACACTGAGTTTTTAGGTCTCAAATTTATTCCCACTACCGCAGCAGAAATCATGCATGTGATAAAACAACTAAAAACAAAATATTCCTCTGGATATGATGAAATTCCAAGTAAAGTTCTGAAAGCTTGTTCTGAAATATTATCCCCTCCGTTAAGCTATCTATGCAATTTGTCAATGCAATGTGGTATTTTTCCAGAAAGACTCAAATATTCAATAGTAAAACCAATATACAAAAAGGGAGATAAATGTACTATTGCTAATTACAGACCCATATCATTATTAACAACATTTTCAAAAGTGTTTGAGAAAGTTATGTATAATAGATTATATCATTACCTGGAGTCCAACAATATATTAATTTTAGAACAGTTTGGATTTAGAAAACAAAAATCGACAGAGAATGCTGCTTTTAGTTTGGTGGATGAAATACTAAATTCATTAAATTCGAAACTACATGTAGGTGGGATTTTTTGTGACTTGGCTAAAGCATTTGATTGTGTAGACCATAGTATATTAGTAAAAAAATTGAAGTTTTATGGTATTAAAGATGAGATGTTGGGTTGGTTTACATCGTACTTATCAAATAGAAAACAAAAAGTAGAAATAAATGTACCAAATAGTCATAAAGTTACTTATTCAGAATTTAGAAATATTAAACATGGTGTTCCGCAGGGGTCAATTTTAGCTCCATTGTTGTTTGTAGTTTATATTAATGATTTAGCCTTGACCATAAACAATTCATCCCATGTAATTTTATTTGCAGATGATACAAGTGTAATTATTTCAAGCAAACAATACGATCATTTTATAAACGCTTCTAATACAGTGTTGAATCTAATGAATGAATGGTTCCATGCAAATAAACTAGCACTTAATGTTGATAAAACCAGTGCAGTCAAATTTAGTACACACAATAGTGCTCAGGTTTCCTACAGTATTCGATTAAATGGAACTCATCTCAAAGAATCTATAAGCACAAAGTTTCTTGGTTTAGAATTGGATAATTACTTGAACTGGAAAACGCATATAGAATGTATTACTCATAAATTGAGCTCTGCCTGTTATGCATTAAGATCCTTATCTACTATTGGTGATATAAACTTACTTAAAATGTCATACTTTGCATATTTTCACTCTGTAATGAAATATGGATTAATATTCTGGGGTAACTCGTCTGAAGCTAAACACGTTTTTGTTTTACAAAAGAAAGCTATAAGAATAATGGCCGGTGTGCATAAAAGGACCTCATGTAAAAATATTTTCCGAAACTTAGAAATCTTGACTTTACCTTGTGAATACATTCTTTCCCTAATGATGCTGTATATTAAGAACCAAGATAAATTCAGTACTAATCAAGACATTCATCATTTTAATACAAGACATAAATCAGATCTTCATCTACCCTCTGTTAGTCTAAGCTGTTTTAAAAAAGGAGTTCGCTATTCATGTATAACAGTCTTCAATGCACTGCCTAATTATCTTAAAGATTTGAAGAACAACGAGAAAAGGTTCAGAAAAGAATTAACCAAATTTCTACATACTCATACCTTCTACACAATTGATGAATTGTTTATGCTTGTGAATTGAATTATTCTACTTAAATGACATGTACAATTTTATATAGCTCAACTAAAATATGTTTTTATATTGACTTAATCTGTTTACTATGTACGAGTATTGTATTTTTTTGTTTAGCATAACTGATGAATTGTATGTACTGTAAATTGAATAGTATACTGTATAGGTCAACTGATGAATTGTTTAAGCTTATAAATTGAATTAATCTACTTCATATGAATTGCATAGCTTAACGAAAATAAGTTTGTAAATTGAACTAATTTGATTGTATATGTTTGTATAGTTTGGCTGATGAATTGTATATGTTCTTAAAATGGTTACTAGTCTGTGTAGCTCTACTGATGAATTGTATATAGACCTACTGTAAATTGAATGGTAATATTTATAGCTCAACTGATGAATTGTTTATGATTATAAATTGAATTAATCTACTTGATATTAATTGCACAAATTTGTATAGCTTAATGAAAGTATGCTACTTTGTATTGTATATATGTATAGTTTTGGCCGATGAATTGTATATGCTTTAAATTGAATAGTAATCTATATAGCTCTACTGATAAATTGTTTGTGTTTGTAATTTGAAGTAGTTTGCATGATATGTATTATCAATTTCTGTATATCACAACTGGTTGAATTGTTTATGCCTTAAATTTAATTAAATTGTTTTGTATTATAATATAGCTCAACTTATGAATGATCGTTTGCGTTTGTAAATTTAATAATCTGATTGGCTATGTATTGTATACTTTTAGTAGAGCCATCGATGTAGCTCAGTCGACAGACTCGCTGGGCTGCTGATCCGAAGCTGCGTTCGGGCTTGGGTTGGATCCCCCTTTGGACTTTGGTTTCTTCGGAGGTTTTCCCCAGCCGTGGGACTGAAGCCGGATGGTCTATGGTGAGTCCTTGGCATCAACCCCTTTGATTTGATTACCCCCTTTGATTTGATTACCTGGTTGGGTTTTTCCGAGGTTTCCCCCACCGAAAAGGCAAATGCCGGGTAATATTTTGGCGAATCCTCGGACCTCATCTCATCTCACTACATCTCGCCAAAATGTAAAAAAATGTAAAAAAATTGTACAAAATTGTAAAAATTGTAGAAAATTACTAAATTGTAAAACTATAAAAATTTGTAAAAATTGTAATTGTAATATTGTAAAATGTTGACATGTTCCACATCTTAAAGCTTCATTGCTCATGTAAGATCTATGGAATAAAATGAATGAATGAATGAATGAATGAATGAATGAATGAATGGATGAATTAATTAATTAATTAAAAAACCAAACCAGAAGACAAGATTAAATATTTAGTCGATCTTCTTCCAATCTCGATCACATATTGCAGTCGAGTGGACATGTCCTGGACGAGCTTTCACACATCATCAGGACGTCTTGGAGGAGGATCGGACCAATTCTTTCTCCACATATTGTTATGCTTCTTTACTTGTGCCCCCGAGGCTCAGTTGGAAGAACGCCTGAATTCAGACGTCAACGTCTCAGGCTCATAGCCTCATTTTATTGTGTTACAGGATAGTATAATGTAGTAATATAAGAAGAAAATATTATTATGCAACTGTATTTTTCCAAATCAACATTAAATTTATATTATTTGTATCGCTAAAGAACATAATATAAATGATAACTTGAATATAATTTATAACGCTGAAGAATTATAACAGAATATAAATAACTTGAATATTATTTATACCGCTAACAACAATATAAATAGCTTGAATGTTATTTACACCGCTAAAGAATTATAACAGAATAGCCTATAAATGATAACTTGAAATTATTTATACCGTTAAAGAACGACAGCAATATAAATGACACCTTGAATGTTATTTACATCGCTAAAGAACGATAGCAGAATAGAAATAACTGCCTGCTGTATATGCAACTAGCAGAATCTTGGTGTATCTAAGGTTGCATTATATTCTAAGCAAGCTACTAGGGAAACTACCGTATTCTACACAGCAATTTCGTATTCTACTATAGTGTACGCAGCTTTATAACATTAGAGGTAGCTCCATTACCACCTAGGATTGAAACAGGGACTTTACAGTCTGTAACCAATTATTCCACTAACTTAGCTACTCTGTAAAAATAATACATGGTTCATGATAACATCAAACGATTAATTCATTCGTAGTTTCCTGCCCAAGGGCAGGTCTTTCACTGCAAACCCAGCATTCTCCAATCTTTTCTATTTTCTGCCTTCCTCTTAGTCTCCTCTTCATAGAACATCTCGTTATGCATAATCTTTTACAGTATCCACCTCGAGACAATGGAATTCCCTGTCACAAAGTATTAGGGGCTGCAAAACAATAAACACTTTTAAAAACAGCTTAAAAGATAACCTTCTTAGCATTTCACTCCAATCATACTGACAAACTATCACTGTCTACATTGTTACTCCCTCCTTTAGACATGCATCCTGATAGTGCTGTATTCTCAAAATTGTCTCATAATAATCTCTTTCTATTATCTAACATTATTTGAAATATATTAACATTCTATTTATTTTCGCTTAATTCTGCTACAAAGTTTCTATTTCAGTGTTTAATTAATAGTTCATAGTATTTTGTTGTTTAATTCGTAAATAACTCTTGTATACATGTAGCTCTTATCTAAATCAAATTGTTGAATTCTTTGTAAGTTGATACATAAGTTATATATGTATACTTTTTGCTGGTTGAGTGGAAGAGAAGGCCTTACGGCCTTAACTCTGCCAGCTAAAATAAATCATTATTATTATTATTATTATATATGGCCCATATATCTTCTGTCCTGAACTCTTCAGTTCACCATTCCTTCCAGTGTATCCTTCAGTACCAAGTTTCTTCTCAGTCAGTGACCCAACCAATTCCTTTTTTCTCTTTCTGATCAGTTTCAGCATTAGATTCTTTCTTCACTCACTCTTTCCAACACAGCTTCGTTTCTTATTCTGTCTGTCCACTCTTGTCCATATCCACATTTCAAATGCTTCTAGTCGTTTCTCTTCACTCTCGTCGTAATGTCCATGTTCTATCCCATATAATGCCATACAAAGCATTTCACTAGTCTCTTCCTTAGTTCTTATTCCAGAGGTCCGCAGAAGATGCTCCTTTTCCTATTAAAAGCTTCCTTTTGCCATTGCTATCCTCCCTTTGACTTCCTGGCATCAGTTATGTTACTGCTTATAATACTCCCCAAGTATTTTAAGCTTTCCACTTGCATCAAACGAAAGAACATATGTTTAATTTTTACACATACAAAATAAAGTAGGATTTAGAATGCCACAGCTCTGTGGAGTTTTACCAGAAACTAATTTTCAATAATTCAAAGCACGCACAATGTCATGGACTTGAGCGAGATGTCCCTTGACAGCGCGTGACGCAGAAATGACGCAGGTAAACTTGTCCGATCAGCTTTTTATACAAGGCCATGGATTTCTCAATCAAAATGTATTGGAATTTTCAAGCAGGATTATTGATGCGCCTACCTAAACTGTAGAATTTACTATCAAGATATCAACAACGCAACAGTCATACAGCTAGAAGAAATTATCTTACGAAATGTAAATAAACCCAGAATTATTATCATTCTCTTCTAGTTCTAGTATCTAAACATCGGCTTTATACAGCATAACACCGTCTCGCAGTCCCCAACCGCCATCTTTGTTGAACTGTACCATCATCAATATAGAGGTCTCTGTTGTTCACAGTTTCATTTCAAGACTTCCTTAGACTTTCTGGCTTCAGTCTTTTATCCATTTTCCATTTATATATATTATTCCTTGGAATTATTCTTCTTTCCTGAAGATGATTATAGTTATATCCCTGTGTCCAAGAGAGAAAGGAATGATTGCTTATACCGAACCAGAGACTGTAGGAATTAAACAATATTAAAACACCAACTTAGTAAGCATCTTCTTACTTAGCAGAGTATAATGCAGTAAACGGAATAATTTTAACTTCATTGTAAAGGTTTCAAAATTGTACTCCTGTATGTCCTTCGAAATTTGCACAATCAGTATATTTTTATATGTTTAGACATTTGATTTAATCACTATACCTATGACGTGAATATGTTACGAGAAAATCCACAAACGATTAGGGAAAACACGGTAATTTTACTGCAAGCAAGTAAAGAGATAGGTTTGGAAGTAAATCCCGAAAAGACAAAGTATATGATTATGTCTCGTGACCAGAATATTGTACGAAATGGAAATATAAAAATTGAAGATTTATCCTTTGAAGAGGTGGAAAAATTCAAATATATTGGAGCAACAGTAACAAATATAAATGGCATTTGGGAGGAAATCAAACGCAGAATAAATATGGGAAATGCCTGTTATTATTCGGTTGAGAAGCTTTTGTCATCTAGTCTGCTGTTAAAAAATCTGAAAGTTAGAATTTATAAAACAGTTATATTACCGGTTGTTCTTTATGGTTGTGAAACTTGGACTCTTACTTTGAGAGAGGAACAGAGATTAAGGGTGTTTGAGAATTAGGTTCTTAGGAAAATATTTGGGGCTGAGAGGGATGAAGTTACAGGAGAATGGAGAAAGTTACACAACGCAGAACTTCACGCATTGTATTCTTCACCTGACATAATTAGGAACATTAAATCCAGACGTTTGAGATGAGCAGGGCATGTAGCACGTATGGGCGAATCCAGAAATGCATATAGAGTGTTAGTTGGGAGGCCGGAGGGAAAAAAGACCTTTGGGGAGGCCGAGACGTAGATGGGAGGATAATATTAAAATGGATTTGAGGGAGATGCGATATGATGATAGAGAGTGGATTAATCTTACACAGGATAGGGACCGATAGCGGGCTTATGTGTGGACGGCAATGAACCTTCGGGTTCCTTAAAAGCCAGTAAGTAATTGTGATTTTATCTTTGTATTTCAATTTCTTCTCCTCCACTCTTTTTGCATTTTTTAATCCGTATTTGTACTCGTATTACATTTTCTCATTTACTTCTTCTCTTTTTTTTTTTTGTTTGTATATTTGTATTCTGGTGGTGTTGTAGAGAAGGTCTGATGGCCTTAAATCTACCAGATTAAACAAGTAAATAAATCAGTTTCTAAATTATATATCGTATGTCTCATCATTTGGAAATTTATCCTTCGAAAAGGTGGATACATTCAAATATCTTGGAGCAACAGTAACAAATATAAATGACACTCGGGAGGAAATTAAACGCAGAATAAATATGGGAAATGCGTGTTATTATTCGGTTGAGAAGCTTTTATCATTAGTCCGTTTTAGAAAAAATGAAAGATAGAATAATTTATAAAATACTTATATTACCGGTTGTTCTGTATGGTTGTGAAACTTGGACTCTCACATTGAGAGAGGAACAGCAGTTAAGGATGTTCGAGAATGAGGTGCTCAGGAAATTACTCGGGTTTAAGAGGGATGAAGTTACAGAAGAATGGAGAAAGTTACATAACGCAGAATTGCACGCACTGTATTCTTCACTTAACATAATTAGGAACTTTTTTTAAATTTTAAATTCATTTTATGTGTATTCCAATAAGTCATATAATGATAATACGAAAATGTGTAGTCTTGATTGTTCAGTCTTTTACTTATTTATTGTAGCAAAATATCAAAAAGTAATTTTACTATTACACATTAGTGAACGTTTTCGCCCTTATTATGGGCATCATCAGACCAATAAGTAGATATCTATGTAAAGGTAAGTTAATCCATGTTAAACATATTGCAATAAACAAGTTTAAAAGTTTAAAACAAGCATGAATTAACAATAAATGATTAAAAATGATTGACAAAGTTACATATTAAAATTTAATGGAAAATTATGCATATTTAATAAAGAACGTACTAAAAACTGTCTGTATGAGACGAGTTACATTTTTTCCTTTTTTTTTTTTTTTTTTTTTTTACATATTTTGCTACAATAAATAAGTCGAAGACTGAACAATTAAGACTACACATTTTCGTATTATAATTATAATTAGGACGTTTGAGATGGGCAGGATATGTAGCACGTATGAGTCAATCCAGAAATGCGTACAGAGTGTTAGTTGGGAGACCTGAGGGGGAAAAAACACCTTTGGGGAGGCCAAGGTGTAGATGAGAGGATAATATTAAAATGGATTTGATGGAGTTGGGATATGATGGTAGAGACTGGATTAATCTTGCTTAGAATAGAGACCGATGAAGTGCTTATGTGAGGGCGGCAATGAACCTCCGGGTGTAAGTAGCCTCAGTATGTATCGTCGTAACTACCAATTAAAAAAAAAAACAAGAGATGTAAGGAAATTCAAATAATTGCGTGAAACATCACTGCTCAAATTAAATCAATAAAATGTAATAAGTAGGTACTTTAACACTGTAGCGTATTTTACTTGACATTTGTGTATATACACAACACAAATATCCAATATTTCCAAGATTGTTATGTAGAAAACTTCAATTACAATGCAAAAAGGAGAAATGTGTGGAGAAATAACTAATTGGGAGAAAATAACAGAAGAAAGAGAAAGATAGTATGACCACAGTCTATTATATGCAGTTACGAAACTTGAGTTGTGAGGGTGCTAGAACAATAGACTGTGTCGATACTATTTCGCATTGTCTGTAATGAGGCGATATTAGCGATCCTAGTGGTTAGCAACTATCTATGGATGCATATTTACTACGTATTGAGCTTCGTGACTGTATATCGATCGTCTGGTTGAAAAGTGCGACAACTCAAAAAAACAAGTTTTGAGATATCTTCATTTGAAAGTTTCAAATAAATCACCTAGAAAGGAACAGATTTCTAGTTCATAACCACGACAATTAGAACTGAGTCAGTATTCAGGACGGGTATATCACAGTTTTCCAGTTCATTATTAATAGATTTAGAAATGTACTAATAATGAATTAGTAAAGTCCATAGTTACAATTATTTCTAAAGCAGTTTATTTCGTTTTTTTTTTCTTTTTGGTTGTAAACATGACTTATCTCAATACTGAATCGGAAAGAGCTCCGAAAGGGGCTTTCAGTAGTATAAATAACTAAAAAAATGGCAATTTTTGAGTTGTCGCACTTTTGAACTGGACGATCGATATACTAGACTGTGGTATGACTAAGTAAATTAAAGGAAAGTAAGTATGAAGAAAATGAAGAAAGAAGACAACAATAATAATTAAGAAAGAATGAATTACTTAAAGAAAGAAGGCTGAAAAAAATAAAGATTTATGTACTGTACGTATTTATAAATGTATGAATAGACAGAGATAAATTATTTACAAAAGTAAATCCAAAGGTAAGAAATGGAATCAAAACAATGGAAACGAAAGACTATTTCCTCAGTGCCGCCACCTATGGAAAATGACACACCCGCGTGGCCAGACACGACGTCACATGGGAACATACGTCATTAAAATGTAGCTACGTTATTCCAGTGGTGTGGCTTACCTTGAACGGCTACCTGTTGAAAACGAAGCGTACTTCCAGAATACGTAATTTCGTATAATCTGAATGACAATTTAGATTCTAGAACATTCCATTTCCAGCAACGAAATGAATTTTTTAGTAGGTTATTTTACGACGCTTTATCAACAGCTTAGGTTATTTAGCGTCTGAATGAGATGAAGGTGATAATGCCGGTGAAATGAGTCCGGGGTCCAACACCGAAAGTTACCCAGAATTTGCTCATATTGGGTCGAGGGAAAATCCCGGAAAAACCTCAACCAGGTAACTTGCCCCGACCGGAAATCGAACCCGGGCCACCTGGTTTCGCGGCTAGACGCGCTAACCGTTACTCCACAGGTGTGGACAACGAAATGAATACGGATATTCATCTCTCTCCTAACGGAAGGTAATGGAAGTGTCCCTTGTATTCATTTTGTCATGTTACTATCTCAAGCGGTGAAAGTCAAGTCGTGTCCGGAATTATCAAACGAATAAGAACGGAACGGACAAATTAGGAGGAGGAGGAGGAGGAGGAGGAGGAGAAGAAGAAGAAGAAGAAGAAGGAGGAGGAGGAGGAAGAGGAGAAGATGATGATGAATGATCACAACGATCATAATGCCAGTGATAATGATGATGTTTTTAATTGTTTTATTCTACGACGCTTTATCAACTGCGATGCTGTTAATGCCAGCGAAATGAGTCCAGGGTCAAGCACCGAAAGTCACCCAGCATTTCCTCCTAATGAACTGAAGAAAAACTCTGGAAAAATCATCAATCGCTCGTTTCACGGTCATACATGCTAACCGTTACTCCACAGCAGTGAACATGGAGATGTTGGTGATGAGATGTTATGATGCTGGTAATGGCGGCGGCGGCGGCGGCGGCGGTGGTGGTGGTGGTGGTGATGATGTAATCATTATGGTGACGGTGACTTTCATTCGGAAGGTCCCGAGTTCAAATTCCGAATCGGCTAACCTGATTCGGGATTTTTAATAGCTCCCTTGATCATAAAATAACTAGAGATCTTGTATGACTTGAGGCTTTCCCGGCGTTTGATGCAGAATAACTCTTCTCAGGTTCTCAGCCAGGTGAGTTGGAGATTTGCTTCCAAGCTTTCGACGGCTAAACTAAAAGCCAGGTTATGAATCGACTAAACCGGAAGCAACGTTCTGTTGCTCTCTTTCTGAGCTCTATTGCCACATAGTGGCACGAGATTCAAAGCGTGTTCAACGTTTGTCACCGATATGTTTAAAATAACTACTGTCTATAGTTCTCGATAACACTATCAACAATATTAGTAATTAAAATTACTGTTTTAAGAAAGCACGAGCTGACGCTGGTACGAAATGCGACTCGTAATGCACGTGGTACTGCAAATCATTGCGGATTATAGGTGAGAGTTAAGAAAATTTAAGGTTCGATTAAACGAAAGAAATATGAAATTAATTTTGATTTAGTTTTAAGACCCAGCTAAAATAGGAAGCATGACTCATTACTACCTAGGAAAATTAGAGAAGCACATATAAATATCTACATCACACTGCCATTAAATATATGAAAAAACCCACATCACTTGACCAATAACTATAAAAAATATTTCATTTTTAATAACAATATTGTTACCTTACGTAAGTTTTATAATTTTCAGTAACAATATATATAGTAGTTACTCGTAAATTATAGAAATAAAGATCTAATTTAAAACATTCTTTCTCTGCGTCGAATTAATTTCCTTATAACATTTTAGAAATTTACAGCCTGTATTTTATGATAATATTTGTGGTCGTTCACATACATATACCCTTAAAGGTGTTTCATCGAAAGAAAACTGTAATAAAAGTTCTGCTATATTTAACATATTGTTCAAATAGTTACTTTTGTGTGTGTCAGTTTGGATAGTTTGATTCCGTGTATAGTTGGTATAGTTCATGTATTTAGGTAGTATAATTTTTGTGTTCAATTGTATGGTTTTGTGTGTTTTAGTTTGGATAGTTTGATTCCGTGTACAGTTGGTATAGTTCATATACAGGGACATCATTTTATTTTTACTAACATTTTTAATATTAACCTGTCTATACCTTTAGAGAACCGGAAACACCGCTTGCTCCCCCCTCCAAGACTGGAGTTGGATGATACTGGCGTAAAACACAAATCACTCTACTAGGTATAGGATGGAAGAAAAGTAGTTCATTCATTTACGTAAACTAGGAAATATCGCGATTTTGAGTTTGATAATTTTCATTAGGTTTTTCTTTAATCAAAGTACAGTACTGTATTAAGAATAAGTGTTTTTACTCACGAAGTGAGTTATCCATGCGAACGTATTCATTATGCAGTGTATATTATACTGTCTACAGCACATTAGCGTACAATATAGAGAAAGAAGTTAAATTGAAAAATAATCATAATATGAATATTTAAACACAATTTTGAAAATGGTGGCCGTTCATTTCGATACAGGCTTCAGTTCTTTTGTGCATATTATCGCACTATAGACTATTGCATCTAATTCCAATTGCCAGTTTCGTCCTTCGTACTAGTAACTCATGTTGAAATAATTCTGTACCTACTCTACGTACTGTGAATTCAATCTTCACTTCTGCCCGACCCAAAAATATAAAATTACTCAGACATGCTATCTACTGTCCGTCCAAGTGGTTATGCCGCAGGATTGTAGAAAGGGAGGAAATCACGTGACAGTTAATTACTTAACGAGGCCCTTTTATTCAAGTTAAATTAAACAGCTGTATAATATTACGTAAACGTCCAATTCCTAAGAGAAATTAATGTTTTCAGAAAAGAGCTAAGACAGCCCAGCTTTTACAGAGGGGCGAGCAGAAGCAGGTGGGGGAAATCGGGATGCGACGTAGGCAAACGGACAGTACCTGTGCGAAAATATGATTCAATATTGAAAGCTCTTTCGTCACTGGGAAACGCGAACATATTTGTGGAACGTACTATACTCAGTAACTCAGTACTGCTTACTATCTGCGGTCTTGGTTCTATGTGGAGTTGGAACTTCCTTAGTAGAAGGGGTGGGAGTGAAGTACATTCAAAAACTCAGGTACAATAAAAATTGAAGTAAAAATAAAATGATGTCCCTGTATTTAGTTAGCATAATTTTTGTGTTCAATTGTCTTGTGCGTTTAGTTTAGTTTGTGTGTTTAGACTGTACAATTTATGTGTGCAATTTGTATAGGTTTTTGTGTATTTAGTTTGTGTGTGAGTTAAGACTATGTATGGTTCAGTATGTGTAATTTTTTTTTCTTTTTTTTTTCTTTTTTATCGTGTGTTTAGTGTGGATATTGTGTGTTCAGATTATAATTTATGTGTTTAGTTTGCATAGTTTTTTGTGGATGTTTAGTTTGCATAATTTATGTGTTTAGTCTGTATTGTTTTTCGTGTTTAGTTGGTATAATTTGTTTATGTGTTTAGTTTGTAAGTGTATAGTGTAGGCTCTCTTGGACTGGCTCCCCAAGTGTAGTAGACCTTCAGCTCACCCTACACTCCTGTAGGAGGCCATTGCCCTTATGGGATTTCAGGCTTTTCGTATTTCGTATATTTAACATGTAGAATCACTTGTTAAATTTTGGTGCATCGATCCCCTTCCACACTGTAGGCCCACAGTCTACTATATACAGTCGCGAAGCTTGAGGTGATTTTTTGCAAATCTCGTGATAAAGCGCTCCAAGCGGTTAGCAACTAGAAACAATAGACTGTCCACGGTCGACTTTGGACTGTGTTGTATTTCCATCGAGTGCTAGCTCGTTGCGTATTTCACATTGATGCTTGTGAAATGTTCGTTATTGGTTGTAATGAAAATGTTAATGGCTAAAATACAATAATTGGAATAATAATATTTTACTAGAGACGTAGAAAAATTAAGTTTGTTTTAATGAAATTTATTGGTCACGTTTTATTTTCAATTCTGGTGGGATTATTATTGCTTAGGCCTACTTTTTTTTTTTCAAAGGATATGTTTTTAATTATAGCTGTTAATTTTGTTGTTATTTTTATTTGTTACTTTACTAGAGGCGTAGAAAAAGTCTGTTACAATAAAATTTATTGATCACGTTTTATTTCCAATTCTGGTGTGATTATTATTGCTTAAACTCATCCCACTTTGTTAACTACGTAAGCCTACACTACAAGTACCGGTACACGTAAGTTACTCCATTAATTCATATTTCCATTATTATTGTTGTAAAGGGAAATGCAAATTAATATTTATTGGTTTGATAGTTAATTATCGCTATAATCTTGAATGAGTGAAGCGATTATAGTAAATTTCAGTTCGTTTTGCACAAACCAAAATAATATTAACCTATTTCTTGCAGGAATCTTCGAGTTTATGGTGGAATTTAATATACTTCATTAAAATTATAAATTAACTTTATGCATTTAATATTTCAATACTGGAAGGAAGGTGTTAAAATTTCTAAAAGAACACAACGAAAGTGTAGCACATTTTGTCGTCTACTAGGAGAGAGATCTGCGATGATGAGGCGATAGTAGCGATCCTAGTGGTGAGCAACTACCCATGTTTGCATTTTTACTACATATTGAGCTTCGCGACTGTATATAGTAGACTGTGGTAGGCCTATATCCGCAAAACAACATCCTGACGCCGAACAGCACCTGCAACTTAACAGCAATTAATATCTGGGAAGACGGGTTTTAGGTACCGCTGCAACTAACAGCCACTCAGTGACGCAAGACGTGATAATTGATCCTGCCTTCCAGTTTGACTGCTTGCCACTCAGGGTGGTCGGAGAGATTTCCATTTAACTGCAGTTTCATATGCAGCTTTTTGTGACTGAAAACCCAGACTTGCCAACTACGTCATCAGTTTCAGAAGACGCCATTCTGCACAAAAAACCTTACAAACAACAATTTCTGGAATTTATTAGTGAGTTCTTATCATTCTAATGCATTTCACGTCCATTGTAAAATATCGGTAATAGATCAAAGTTCCCAAAGGAAATAAAATTATCTACAGTAATGTCATGAGAGGTCTGAAATTTCCCGATAGATCCACGAGCAAAGGATTTATTTGGGAAATCTCAGACCTCGAGTGACATTTATCAGGACTATTTCGTGAATAAAATAAAAATGTAAATAATATGCCGCTAAAATTCGCTCACAAAATGGTAATAGTTGTATAGATAGATAGTTTATTTTGCAAAAACATGTGGAACATGTATGGCATCGTCATATACAATTTAAGATACATTAATATTAAAAAACTCATCGACATCATACAATGGATTTGCCAATAATATAGTCCTAAGTCGTGTCCTAAACACTCGGAATGGAAGATTCCTTATATCAACAGGTAGACTATTAAATAATTTAAACGCAAAGAATAGAAAGCTGTTTTGAGTAATACTGTATTTACATTTGTCAATATATAAATTTGTATTATTTCTTGTAGAATATTTATGAACAGAAGTACATGCTATGAAATTATTAATGTTATTCCGAAAGTAAAGGAGACAGGTCAATACATACATAGACGGCAATGTCAAAATTTGTGACCTTATAAAAAGAGGTTTACAATGAGTCGTATTTGATACTCCATGAATTAATCTTAAAGCTTTCTTTTGTAATGTGAAAAGCGCTTGAGCAGAAGTATGGTGACCCCAAAGAATAATACCATAATTTAAATGACTTTGTATATGGCTATGAAATATTGTAAACAATACCTTGTTAGGTAAATTATTCCTTAACAACCTTAACATATATAGGTCTTAACTTATTTTCTTAGCAACATAGTCAACATGAGTTTTCCATCCCATTCTAGGCTCAAGAAAGATGCCCAGAAACCTAACAGAAATTTTACTAACACTAGTAAGAAGATTAATACCAAAGTTTAATTTAACAGTTTTATTAGAATTAATCATAAGGTTATTCGCACTACACCAATCAACAACCCTACTTGATACATCAGCAAGTTCCATAGACAATATGTCACTATTTTTATCAATAGTATTAACGGCTAAATCATCAGCAAACATGAAAGACTCAGAACATCCATCCCGAATATAGTCAGGAAGATCATTAACATAAATAATAAACAATAAAGATCCCAAAATTGAGCCTTGAGGCACACCATGTTTTAATACCTGATACTGTGACCTTTTACCATTTGCCAAAACAGATTGATGCCTATCATTCAAATAAGATGCTAAACATTTTGCACTAAGACCATTAAAACCATAATATTTAAGCTTAAGTAAAAGTGTTTCATGACAAACTGTGTCGAAAGCCTTTGAGAAATCATAAAAACTACTACTAATATGATAACCATTTTCAATACCCATAAAACAACGTTTGACAAAGGACACCACTGCCTCCAACACTTAACCTATTCAGTTGAAATAGAAGAATATCGATTACTGCAATAAAGAAATTGGATGTTATTCAGTAATGCCAATTGCGAAAAGCGAAATACAGGTTTAACAATGTTAATTACATGTACTTCGCTTTTCTCTTATTATTATAACACATACATTTTCATTATCTGGTGAATCATAATTTAATTAAAAATTGTATAATATACGCAACCTGATTAATACATTAATTACAAGTTACATTCATGAAATGAAGGATTTCTGAAAACGCAGTTATCAAATCTGAATGAAGGAGTATCATTTTCTTCAGATAGCCTACAATAGATATGGAATTAGAAGCTGAAGATGTAGATGTGGAAGTAGGATTTCGCACTTTATTTAGTACTTCATCGTTACATTACACACTACACCGAGAACTATGAACTATGTAATATGTGTGGAGACAGCAATGCTTATATATTCACACTACAGCGAGACATATGTTGCTACACAAAGGAGCTATCTCTGTATAGATAATTAAAACACGAATTTTATTACACCACGCGGAAGGCAATTTGATCAAACACCTTATAGCCTATATAATTCTATACAATCTGGGAAGAATATTGAAAGAATCAAATTTAAAACGAACGTTCAATTAAGATGCATGAAGATTTTGTGTCTACATGATGCGCCGTTTTGAACGTCGTCTTCACTGCGTACATATAATGCTTATCGACTTACGGGGAAACAGTTGGCGATACTGACTAAACAAAAGAACGACCATGCGATAAATTGATAGTGATAAATCTAGCTGCAAAAATTATCGCGATATATGAATTACACTTCATTGGTCGAAAATGAAATGACGTCACATAATCGAAATAGTCATGATTATTAATACTAATAAAGTAATGATGCTTCTAATGCTATTTCTACTGATCAACTGCAGCCATTGTTACCGGCAAGCCTTTAATAATAAGGGTCCCACTAGATACAGACGGAACATTTTCTTTGACGTGAAGGAATCGCAACGCATTTACGTAACAAGGCCGACCGGCCAAAGACTAATAAAAAAACTTGATCTTTACCTCTTGGAAGATTCCGGAAAATGAAACGAACTTTGGAATAAGGACAACAGGGTTAGTTGAGCCTTATAATTCTGTTTTGTAGAAAGATGACATTCTTGTACGGTTGTGCACATTTATGGTTTTCTTTATCGTTGAACTACTGTAGGAATAAAATGAATCCTTGAACGGACAAGGTCAAGACAATTATTATGTCAGGAACTTCAATCGTGAACACATTCATGTAGCTTTTATCGCTTTTAAGGCTATGAAACAGTCAGAAATTAGCATTTACAGTGAATAGAAACGTGATTTACGTTCAGAAAAGAAAACTAAACGTTTTCAGTAGTGTAATTAATCTTTCGCCACTGTTCTCGCTTACATTACTTCTAAATGCAGTAGTTATTAACATAGGTAGGAAGTTCGTATCAAAACAGTAGATTTCAGTTGAGTACAGCAATAAACAATATTATAAAATACAGGGACATCATTTTATTTTTACTAACATTTTTAATATTAACCTGGCTATACCTTTAGAGAACCGGAAACACAGTTTGCTATCCCCTTCTACGACTGGAGTTCGATGATACTGGCGTAAAATACAAACAAATCACTCTACTAGGTATAGGAGGGAAGAAAAGGAGTTCATCCATTTACGTAAACTAGGAAATATCGCGATTTTGAGTTCGATAATTTTCATTAGATTTTTGTTTAATCAAAATACAGTACTATATTAAGAATAAGTGGTTTTACTCACGAACTGAGCTATCCATGCGGACGTATTCATTATGCAGTGTATATTATACTGTTTACAGCACATTAGCGAACAATATAGAGAATGAAGTTAAATTGAAAAACAATCATAATATGAATATTTAAACACATTTTTGAAAATAGTGACCGTTCATTTCGGTACAGGCTTCGGTTCTTTTGTGCATATTATCGCACTATAGACCATTGCATCTAATTCCAATTACCAATTTCGTCCTTCGTACTAGTAACTCATGTTGAAATAATTCTGTACCTACTCTATAAAAGAGTACCTTACGTACTGTAACTTCAGTCTTCACTTCTGCCCGACCCGCACAGATAAAATTATTCAGACATGCTATCTACTGTCCGTCCAAGTGATTATGCCGCAGGATAGTAGAAAGGGGGGAAATCACCTGACAGTTAATTACTTAACGAAGCCCTTTTATTTAAGTTGTTTTAAACAGTTTTATAATATTACGTAAACGTCCAAATCCTAACAGAAATTAATGTTTTCAGAAAAGAGCTAAGACAGCCCAGCTTTTACAGAGGGGCGAACAGACGCAGGTGGGGGAAATCGGGATGCGACGTAGGCAAACGGACAGTACCTGTGCGAAAATATGATTCAATATTGAAAGCTCTTTTGTCACTGGAAAACGCGAACATATTTCTGGAACGTACTATACTCACTAACTCAGTGCTGTTTTCTATATGCGGCCTTGGTTCTATGTGGAGGGCAGTTGGAACTTCATTAGTAGAAGGGGTGGGAGTGAAGTACATTAAAAAACTCAGGTACAATAAAAATTGAAGTAAAAATAAAATTATGTCCCTGTATTATAATTTGTTTCTTGCTCTCAATAGTAATTCCAGCATTTGACAGTGCAGTGAATTAACATGTTTGTCGAATGAATGCGACATTTAAGAGCTTGTAAGATAAGGCAACCCGCAACATGGAATTATGTAATACTGATTTACATCGTAGAACCATTAAATGTCATTGTTTCAGTTTTTTTTTGTGGATATTTATAGGTTGAATTTATTCGTATGCAAATGAAGTTTGTTAATAGAAAGATGGAAAACGATATGTTTACACGGTTACCGACACTTATTTGGAGGCTTTATAGTTCATATTTCCACATTCAAGTAGTTTTAATATAGCAGGCATGTCAATTGATGCCCACAGGAGCAAGCGCGCGCTTTAGAGCCCAGGAGAGCCTGAGCGCTTTACAGGGGAAAGGAAAGAGACAGACGAAAGAGGTAGTTTATGGCGCTTGGTCGAGCTATATTCAGGGATGGCCTGCACTGATTCAATAGATAAAGGGAAGAGAACTTATTAAAACTGTATCCATGTTAATTTTTAGATTTGCCTGAGAAGTATAAGTGCATTATAAGGATGTAAGTTTTAATTTTAATGCTCATTTTTTCACAAGTTTGATTCTTTTATTTAAAAGAAATATTTTCTCAACTTTCCGTATAGAAAAGTGAAATTTTCAGGTATAGGTCTATTTATTTAGTAGCCTTAAAGAATGTTTTCGTAAATCTAATATACCGTATATATGTATTACTAAAGATAGTGTATTGAAAATTTTGAAAATATTCGCATGGAAATTGTTTGTAAGGAAATGAATTAACAAAGAAACTACTGTTACATCATAAACAAAAGATACGTGCCCATGTGTTGTAAAAATGTCAGCTCTATAGCTTCAGCAGATTTCGAGAAAATAACTTAATATTCTGATGATAGGAAGTTGCTCACAAATATCATCTTAAAAGCATAATGTGATAAGAGTTTTGTTATGTAATATTAGTTACACTTAAAACAGATACAGTACCTAGGTAACTTTGCTTTGTACTGTAATATTGTTTTGATTAGTTTATTGATTACTTTTGTAAGGCTAAAGATACCATCAATATAAATTCCAACTTATCATGTCATACTCAATC
The DNA here is from genome assembly GCF_040183065.1 of Periplaneta americana. Taxonomy (NCBI): domain Eukaryota; kingdom Metazoa; phylum Arthropoda; class Insecta; order Blattodea; family Blattidae; genus Periplaneta; species Periplaneta americana. The sequence continues at coordinate 193,972,143 of NC_091118.1, forward strand.
TCTTTCTTTGGAATATCACTTTCTTTATGAATGATGTGTTTCATCCACTTAATACAGTATAATATTATACTACTATGGAATTTAAGTGAATATTCCTTCTTAACTCTCTATTATGTTATTAAGATTTAAAACACAAGTGCAATATTAAGAAATCAGTGTCAGTAGTTTTGTTTTACAGACAATATAGATAATATTAAACAGAAAGAAATAACGACATAAAATTTCACGTTCCGTTTGAAGTTTGTGCACCACTGTTTTCTTAATCCAACATATTGCTTATTCATATACACAACCCTTCCTCTTTCCATACTTAGCGCTTGCTGCCCGCGCACGACGTCAAGGTCAGAAAAATGCGCTTACTTTGACATCACTGTAATACACAACAGCCTAATGGTAGATTATTTACAAAAATTACGGACTACATTAAGGCGGCTATTTCAGCACAACAAAACGTTTCTCTTAAGGAAATTGTACGTAAACTTTTAAAAAAATATTTCAACAAATATAAAACTCTGAATGTATGCAAAACTGTTGTCCCTTTCAGCTGTTTTCAGGTCAAGTGGCTGATCAGATATGGAACCCCTACTTTGCACAAGAGGATTTGTCACAGTGCAAAGTAGCAAGGCCGGAAGACACATTTCCTCGTGCATCGGCGATAACTAGGATTTGACCTATTTCATTCCTTGTTATTAAACTTGAATCTTCTAAAAACGTTACGCTTTTAAACAGAATTGAACAACATTTGTACAGTTTAACGGATCTAAAAATGCCTAATGGCCACATGCGTCAACTTTAGTTTATGTAACCAGTGGCTAAAATTGTCACTTAACCCATGGTTAGGCATTTTTACGGTGCATCAACTTTGGTTAGCACCAGTGGCGGTGCGTCAATAAGAGCACGTGAACACTTTGTTTCCATTAATGCACGACTAGTTTTATTATTTAATACCATATTGGCGTAGTGGGGATGTATAATATCAGGATCGAGTATTTTAAACTTCCCACATCTTGCATAAACTTCTTATGTAAACTTGGCAACATCCGTTCACGTACAAGCCGTGCTCTTTTCAAGAAGGTTACAGAAATTTCACGCATGCGCGGGAGAAAATTGTCTTTCGCTGGCCGCTTATGACTCGTCAAGAGCACAAAGCATTAAGTGAACAGTGAATCTATCCTACAGATGTCAGGTGCATCGATGCCTATCGTTTACGTGCTATATATCGAGGAGAAAATTTAATTAGTCTGTATTTTAGCCTGCAGGTGTCGGCATCTCACTGTCGGAACGTTTACTTTATGTGGATGTGTGTACAGTGCTGCTACGAGAGTGTAGTTTGTGAATTACTAGTGTCTGCATATAGCAAAGTTTGGCTTTCAAAGACGTGCTGGCTGAATGTGATGGTGTATGAATTTAAATATCTGTATGGGGTGTATATTATTTAAGAATAATATTTACTGGCATGTATTTATAGTAATCAATCTATGCCAATGGGATTACAGTACTGGTATAGGCTATAGTGTATCAGTGTGCTGTGAATCAAAATATATTACTGGAAACACGCTTTTGTAAATTGTTTTATGTATTAATTTTTAGCAAACGTAAACAATGAACTCTGTTCAAATAATTTTGAAGAGTAATGAACTGGGTAAACTGGCTTTCCAGGAAAAATTGGAAATAAAAAGACTAGGTTTCATTATTATTATTATTATTATTATTATTATTATTATATGTTGTTTTGAATTTATATACGGTTTTTTCGACAGCGAAACATTGGAATCATGACATTTCATATTAGGCTAAAAACGTACTATTTCAAATTCTCTTCGAATTTGGAACACAAAATTGTGAACACACATAATATTTTATCACGAGCCGCCACTGGTTAGCACTTAAACAAGATACTAACCATGCACTACATATTGTGCAGTAGTTACTGCATTTATTTATTCAGAATAATGGAATTGTTAATGTCGCTAATGGACATAAAAACACGCGGGGTAATATATTGCGCGTTTACTTTCGAAAGTGGCTGAGGGGAGAAGCATTATTAATTTTGGTACTCGTCTCTAGAAACAAATATGCAGCGAGCAAGCTATTTTAAGATCTTGTACACAGTATTATTCTAGTAAGGATAGCAACGAGGGCAGCTCTGTTTAGTGTGAGCCAATTTAGGGGAGAGTCGGGTAGTATCGGACATCGGGTAATATCGGACAGTGCGTTTCTTTCATCTACCACCATATGGTAGTACCTGAATGACATGGTTACATTTCTCTATGCGACATCACAGAAACGTAACCATGTCAATCAGGTACTATCATCGTGTGGTAGATGAAACTCACTGTCCGATATTAACCGATGTCCGATATTACCCGACTCTCCCCTAAATAAATAAATTTATTCATTTATTTAACAAATGAAAATCTAGCATTTTACACTTTCGAACTAATGATTCTAGAATACTTAATTTTACATCTATCTATGAACTACTAACAGATAACTACACACAAACTAGCGCTAATGATGCTCTTAATATTTGTGAACAAAACACTGATACACTGAAACCATGGCAATTGTTCAATATGAGTTAGAATGTAAGGATTCAATAACATAACCTAACGAACAGAGGATAACCCGCGATGCGACGGTAGTCCTTTTGAAAACGTGTACACACACTGGAACTTTCTCTTCGTGTAATAGCAATAAGAGCCACAGTGGAATACTACCGCAAGACTGTTAATTCAGTCGGCAATATTCATACTGAATGTCTAACCAGTTTTAAGCAACATAGTCAAAGTGAAATTCTAAATTAGAGAATTGATGTACGGTGCAAAGTAAACACGGTAGACTATAAAGAGATGAAAAGAGCACGTTAAAAACTACTTTGTCAATACTAGGGAACTGCAGAAGTGAATCTCTGTCAAAATTTGCACTTTCTTTTTCCTTTCCTCATTACAGAAATATCACAATTGCATGTTCAAACAGGATGCGAGCTGATCTACATTTTCGTGCGCCGAGCTTTAAATATTTTATGGTGGCCCATCGGTCAGGCAAAAATTTCAATAGTCGGCACGGTCGAACTACAGAAGCCCAATTAAAAAATAAAGATTTCTTTCACTCAAGTAAACATTTTCAGTCGTCACAGATAAGCAGACCAATTCTTTCTTCACACCTGTATATTATCTTTTTATATCTCTGACATGCCATATTCTATATGAAACGTAAAAAATTATATATCACAGTTACATGAACACTAATAAATATAATATAGTTATTAAAAAATTAGTAATAGTCAGACATGTTTCGGAGATGCTTCTCCATCCTCAGTGACTATTCGCTTTCATTCTACTCACAGTTGACTGAAAAATAAATGGCCGATTTGGATGAGTTTCGTTAAAAGTGTAGGCCTACTTATTTCTTGTTATATACATCTTCTGTCACAAAATCCTACTACCATCAGAATCTCAATTCTCCCATTTTCTGTTACAAAGATCTTGTTTTATATTGATTTCACCAATAAAACTGTTTTCATAACACAGGGACTAACAAAATATCAACAACAAAATTGTTACCATAGCAACATAACCGAAGTGCTTCTGTTAGTATATAAAAATACAGTCTGATCCGTTTGGGTATGGATAATATTAATTTATTATTATAAAGCTATTATGATAGTACGAAAAATTTCTTGCTGGTTATATTATGATTAAAAGATGGGAGTTTCCATATTATATGATAATCTGAAAGAACAAATGAAAATCGTAGATGATTAAAACAGCTACTACAAATCAACGCAGGCACAATGTGTTCTTTGGTATGCTAAACTTGAGAGTGTTAAAAGAGTTCAAAGGGAATTTCGACGTGAGTATGGTGTGCGTAATGTACCTAAATACGATTCCATAATGTTGTGGTATCGACATTTGTAGAAACAGGTTCTATGTTAAAAAAAAACATCCAGGAAGTCGTAGGCGAAACCCAGTAAGAGAAGCTGCTATCTCTTGGCTTGGCCCCCAAACTCCCCAGACCTAACCCCTCCTGGCTTCTTCGTGTGGGGTTTTGTTAAAGACGTCTTTCACAGAAACCCAGGAACATTGATGATCTGAGAGTAAAAATTACTCAGCTTTTCAACAAATCACTCCTCTTATGTTACAACGGACATGGGCTGAATTGCATCACCGTTATGAGTTGTGCAGAGTGAGCAATGGGGGTCATGTTGAGCTCTGAGGAATCTCCCATCTTTCAGTGTTGTATGCACAAATAAAGTTCAGTAGTAAATGTTTTACGGTGTTTTTATTTTATCCATAACCAAACGGATCACCCTGTATTATGCTCTTTCAGGTGATATTAAAGCATTCAATTTTTAATTGCAATCATGAGTTACTTTTGAAATTTTCGTGTATGTATTTTACTATGGTAAAAATAAGGATTCCCAAATTAGCTTCATAAAAAAGGCGAAGAAGAGCCTTCTAAACAGATTACAGATTATGACACAATAAAAAAGAAACAAAGAAAGATATTGTGATATAAAAAACCGCGTGTAAATTGTTTTGTGTGAAGACGACCCATAATACAAGGTGGGGTATGGGAACCAAATGTTTTTGGAACGGCTTGTACTCGGTCATTATGAAAGGGAGAGACGTGCGGCATGTGAGATCCATTCCGTGGCTCATAGCATTTCACCTCAGATTTGCCCATTCTAGAATGGTGGAGCTGTACCCAATTTTAAATAAAAGCAGACATTTAAACATACTGTACATACATCCTTGACTTTGTATAAAATACTAATTAGATCAGTAATATTATATGCTTGTCCTGTTTGGGGACATGCACCTATTACAGTTCTTAAAAAATTACAGGTTTTCCAAAACAAACTTTTAAGATACATTACAGGACTGCCTAGAGTAACACCTGTTAGATTAATTCATAAAGATCTACAAATTTGGACAATTCAAGAATATATCTCAAATCAAGCCTTCTGCACGTACACCAAGTCGTACAGCAGCAACAACCCACTAATTTCTTCCCTGGGTAACTACAACCCTGCGTTAAACATAAAAGACCTAAGAGCGTACTCCACCCTCTAGCTTCGAACGGCAACGTACAAGACGAACACCAGCTTGAACACTAAACAACCACTTGACTCTACAGACAGACATAAATCTATTAATGCACTAATAATGTTATTTTTCTGTTTCAGGGTCATCACGTTATGCATTTTGCATATTTTCTTGTATATAATTTTTATGTATGTTTTATTGTACTTGTATTATAAATCATGATTAAACGACAACCTTTCACCTCAACATATACAGTCCCTACAGAAGCCAATTGGCTTGTCAGCACGACACCTCATCCTGCTCAAGATTTTTCCGTGGTTTCCCTTGAGTAATAAGACAAATGTCGGGATGAGCCCTGAAAGAAATGGGCCACGGACCACTTCCCTTCCCCCACTCTTTCTCTTCTACTATCACAAAGAACCTGCTAATTTCTTAAACAATCCTATAATATGATAATAGGGGAAAATAAATATACTGTAAGTTCACAGGGCTAACGGCTTCGAGGCTGGGTACCTGGTTCTTAATGAAGTGCACTGGTAGAGCCTGGACGAGAAGTTATGGCACCAGCGCGATGGACGTATTTTAGTTCGTTTGCTTGGACTCGCCCTCACACTCAACTGGAGGGGTGTTGGGTTAGTTGGTTACTAGCATTCCGAGTGTTCAGATCGTTCTGCTACTACCGCTATTGCTAATACTGAAAACATTGTCCTTCTGAGCGCCCTCATTATGGCATTGTCTAAGGTGTGAAATCATAGAGTAGTTCATAGTCAAGGACATGAAATAGCATACAATGTATGGAAATTCATGTCAGAAGAGGCTGTAAATGGAATACCAATTCCATTGAAAAGCGTGTGTGCAAGAGTACTGGCAGCCACTGGTATTTCAAAGCGAACCTTGGCAAGAATTAGAAAAGAAGGGAAAAATATTGAGGCAGGAACAGCAGATTCTTTCTCCAGTCCGGAAAAATCACAGCCGAAGAAGAAGATTGTTGCAGCTGTATACAGTTTTGATGAGGAAGTCCTAAGAAGACTCATCTATAATTTCTACGCTACGCATAAGCAGAGGCCGACTCTGCAATCACTTCTTCCAAGAATGGATATCAGTGTATGATAATGTGAAGAAAGTAGAGAGCAATTACATTGAAAGTGAGCACGTGATGGACAGTATTTTGGAGAACATTTCCATAAACTTAGGGACATCTGATTCCAGCACAGATCAGTCGTCTGATTCGGACGGAGAATAAGAATATAAAGATGGAATAGCGGGCGTAATTCCATTAGGTACCTTCGGACTCTTGAGTAGGAAAGTGCTGATACTAAGGTAAGACGAATGTTTTTAGAAAGACATGAAACGGATATGCCTGCCGCTCTGAGCTTGAGAACCGTAACCCAAACAACCCCCACTCCTCTACCCTGCTGGCGGCAATTTAAAACTTCGCGCAGGTTGGTGTCATAACATCTCGTCTCAGCTCTAGCAACTTTAAAACATGGGGGCATGAGATAGTTACTCTGCCAGCCATAAACAAATTCACTTCAATGAAATTCCCCAATGTAAAAAAAAAAAAAAGAACCTGCAGTCGGCATCATGGAGCAGTGGACACATGTTTTCGTATGATTGTTTTCTTAGGAATGGCGAGTCGGTGGCCATGGTACGGCGTGAGTTTTGCTACAGATTCAATATTAATCGCAATAATTCTGTTCCTGCGCGTGACACAATCTTATGTTGGATTAATCTTGGAACAAAAGGCGCAATACTGAAGAATAAACCGCCCGGCCCCCAACGCAGAACATTCAGCTGCACTTGGAATCAACAATCGTACGGTAAGACGGATTTTGCATGACGATTTACATTTACATCCATACAAGATGGTTGGTTGTGCAGAAATTCAATGTAAGGGGTTACCTCCAACAGTGAATTTCGCACAGGGAATGCTTGCACTCCACGAGCAGTATGAAAAAATGATGATTGCAATGAGTGATGAAGCCCATTGCAGCTTAATGGAGCCGTTAACAGAATATTAGATGAATTGAAGGACGCAATACGTCAACACATCACCCAAATCAACTGAGATCTCCTGGTAAGAATAGGCAATTTTCGTCAGCAACTTCAACAATGCGTCAACGCAGATGGACATCACATGCCAGATATAATTTTCTGCTCATAATTGAAATGGTACGTTGTCACAAATTTTGTTCTACCAATAAATTGTGTTGAAAACAAAAACTATTTTATGATTATTTTAAAAACACTTGGTTCCTATGCCACACCCTGTATAAATGTCTTCAGATAAGTGGTGGTGTTGATGGTGGTAGTGAACATGATGGTGATTAATTACTTTACTCTTTCTACATTCCAGTTAAAATATAAAATAACTGAGCACTCAGCTATTCTTCTTCTTCCATAATATCTCAACCTGTTGTTACGTGCTTTATGTAGAAGCCGTTACAATATGTGTAACACGAACGCCAGGAGAAACTACGGTTGTCATTTTCCCTGGTTAAGTCGAAGCAATTTCTCGGGGCAGGGGGTCACGACCCGTTCATAAGTTAGCCGCCTCGTTACGTTAACTAGGTCACTCTCAATACGAAACAGGCAATAAGATATTTTTGTATTACGTCACATTGCAATTTTGAGCACAATTCCATTAATTTTTTACGTAATACATTCAATTAAGCAAATTCTTTCAGCGTTCTGAAAACAACTTCAGACGTCTAATAGTAGACTATATTACGAAGTGCTTTTCACAAAATCGAGGAAAAGTTTGAAAAACTCGCTCTGCTCATTTTTCAGTTTCCGAGATTTTGTAATGCACTTCACAACCGTGTATTGTACAACATTTTTTGCACGGTCATATTTTTTAAATTGTAAATACAATATATTTTGCATTGAAAATTTAGAGCAATATTACTCCAAAGCCTTCGCAAAATTACAATGTAATGTATAACTTATATCAAGTTTCTATAATTATGAATCTTAATGACTTAACAATCAAAATATACAAAAAACAAGTTACATAGTATAACTGTCTTAAATATATTTATATAACATTTGTTATGAATTTGTTAAAAATACGAACGTTTTATCCCTCTTGGGCGATCATCAGGCGGTACATAACAATATCAATGTTTTAAAATATCAAATGTAGGCCTAATATTATAAACAACCAAGTTGACAATATGTCTCATGTTCGCCAATATAAGTCATTTTCATCAGTATCCCGAGACATTTCTCATACTATGATCCTAAAACAAGATTTCAATCAATCGTGAATTACTGACTTAAACAGTTACTTCCACGGTTTGTGGTTTAAAGACTAACGCTCTTCTTTATATGATGCACTTGAATCGGTTTATAATTTAACACATGTTATAGCAATCGACACGCTTGAACATGAGATTTTTGCACAAGCACAAAAAAAAAAAACTAGATTTCAACTAGACATTTTAAGATGACTAGGTTTTCTAATAGCAACTAAATTGATACTTTCCCAACTAAATGTTATTAAAAAAAGAAAACATATTTACTCGGAAAATAACCAAGTTGGCAATACTGTCTCATGTTTGGCACTATACCAGTCAATTTCATCAGTATCCCGATGGATTTCTCATACTATGAACTAAAACAAGATTTCTATCAATCGTGAATTACTGACAACAGTTAATTTTACAGTTTGTATGTTGCACTTGAATTGGTTTCTAATTTAACACATGTTATAGCAATCGACTCGCTTGAACATGAGATTTTTTCACACGTGCTGGCTTTGACGGCACAAGTGCTTTGTCCCGAGGTCAGTCATGATTTCATGAAACATCGGGGTCCAAGTCCAGTACTTTGAGATCTGATGAGGAAACAGACCGAAGTCCACTGAGGGCTTCAGCAGGGGAAGCGATTCAAACTGCACATCCGTATATACAAAACGATCCTTATCATTACCACATACAGTACTTTCAAACATTGACCCATTCAATTCTTAATTTTCTGAAAATTTTTAATGCAAGGACGTGTTTCAAAAAAAGTATGGAGTGATTTTATTTTATTTTACTTGGTTATTTAACGACGCTGTATCAACTACTAGGTTATTTAGCGTCGATGGGACTGATGATAGCGAGATGATATTTGCAGATATGAGGCCGAGGATTCCTCATAGATTACCTGATATTTGCCTTATGGTTGGAGAAAACCTCGGAAAAAACCCAACCAGGTAATCAGCCCAAGCGGGAATCGAACCCGCGCCCGAACGCAACTCCGGATCGGCAGGCAAGCGCCTTAGCCGACTAAGCTACGTCGGTGGCTTAGTATGGAGTGAAACTTTACATTATAAGAATTATAAGTAAATTTATACTAATTCAAATGAGAACAATCGTGTTTCGTGAAGACTTTTTGTACACAGTCAGCTTATTACTCCGTATGTATTACAGTAAATGTCGTTAACGAACACCAGTATAATGTAACCTATGTAATATTCAGTATTACCAAATGATTTACTGTTCTCTGCCTTTTTTCCATATAATTTAAGTTAAAATATTTGGAACAACTAGATAATACGCACGGCAGACCAATATCGATAGTCGACTTTACTCGCTGGCCACTAGTCACCGGGCCGTACCGAGCCGTATCAAACAAAATATAATCGAAATGGTGGTAGTCAAATTCGCGACTATATTCTTAAATAATTCACTCCATTAGTCAAGTTCAAGGTTTTATGTAGTACAACGGCGGTTTTTTTAATGCATTAAAAGAAAATGAAGATGTAATAAGATAATAAACTAGGTTATCACGAGGAAATTAACAGGAAAAAAGGTGTGTTTCACGGAATACAATTAAAATGACGGAAAGTAAATTTCCGGTTAATGTTCGCCAAAGCGTAAAGTACGTAATTATGACGGCGTTGCTGTTTTATTTCTGGCCTATAGAAAAATACCTAGCCTTTTACGAAAAAAAACATTTAAGGACCATGAAATTATTCACCGCTTTCATATAGGCCTATTATTTTTTAACAATATTACGAATCAAAAACTGTCATATTATATAATTTTAACTACTACATGAACGAATCAAATCAAGCTAACCTAACCAAAGCTAACCTAACCTAACCAAAGCTAACCTAACCTAACCTAACCTAACCTAACCAAAGCTAATCTAACCTAACCAAAGCTAATCTAACCTAACCAAAGCTAATCTAAGCTAAGCTAATCTAAGCTAACCTAACATAACATAACTTCGTAAATGCAAGGCCTGTAACCGGAGCAAGAAGGGATCTCAATCATTTAATCTGCAAGTACACGCAAAAATAAATTCAAGTAAGGATCATGCTCCCACTGCATGAGAGGTCCGCGCATGCGCTACAGCAAAACTGTTTCTGTCCCGAGCCTCTCATCTAAGGCACTCGTCATAATTTACTCGCAATATTTACGCAAATACACATTGTCGCTAACAGTGGTGCTATCTCTCAATAATGTTCAGAACGAAGGAGGTAGAGAGAGAGAAAAAATTTCTCCCGCCAACTACGCCACACACCAACGTCATGTTTTTATGTTGGTGACATTGTGTATTTACTTAAATTTGGTGGTAAACGTAACGGCACGGTTCAAAGTGACCGTGCTAATTCTCCAGTATAGCGAAATATTTCAATATAACGAACTTCACTGCCTTGCCGAAAAAAAAAATCTACTTTTTTTTTTAAAGAAAAATATTTTTAATGTAGGATACAATTTGTTAGCAAATAGGGGCATATTTTACCTATATTATAACTAGAGTCCTGTGTTTAATTCCAGGGAACGGATTTATATGGACTAAAAATATATGAAATATGTAAATATATATGTAGTTATTTTTACCAAAATATGGAATTAAATATGGATTTTTACCAAAATATGGAATTAAATATGGACTTAAAATTATAAAAAAAATGACTATGTACGTTAAATATTGGTACATTTTAATCAAACTAAACAAAAAATATAATGGACGTACCTTATCTTCCAATGTAGTTTCAACAAAACACAATTTTTATTGTCTGTTACCATAACAATAGGTTACAAACATTTCTTTCAAGTGCTGAAAAGTGAATCTTCTTCTATTGTCTCTGAGGATAGATTTATACTGACTAAAAGAGCGTTCGACGTCACAAGAAGTAACTGGTACATAATTCAATTTCACAATGTCTGCTGGGGATAAGTCCAAGTTAATCTTCACTGTTGATTCACCACTCATCACAGCAACAACCTTTTGTAGTTCTTCATATCCAGGGTTTTTTGAAAGTACAGTGTCCACCTTAGCTCTTACTGCATCTGCAACTTTACCTCTACCACGATTCAGTTGTTCCACAGTACTATTTATAATTTCAAAACTTTCAGATAGTGAAAGGTGCCTATTTTGGAGACTTTTGAGCGTTTTTATGATGCATGAAAATGTATGCTGAATGTGAGCTAAGTCATTCTTCACACTTATGTCACAGGTAACTGTTTTCGCAGTATCAATTGAGACTGCATCTTCAGAGTCCAATGCAAGGAGAACATTGTTAATAGAGTCTATATGTTCGGCATAATATTCAACTGCTTCTAGCCATGTACCCCATCTAGTTAAAATTGGCTTTGGTGGCAATGGAATTTCAGGGTACATTTCTTTCAACACGTTAACTCTACTGGGAGCTTTGAGAAATACTTTTTTCACTGATGAAATCAACAAATCTACTTTAGGGAAATTGTCTCTGACCACTTCTGCCACACGATGAAATGCATGCGCCACACAAGTAAAATGAGTCAATTTAGGATATACAACAGATAATGCTTGTCCAGCTTTGACCATATAAGGGGCAGCATCGCTAATAAAGAATAACACATTATCGTACATAATACCCTTTGGCCACAGGATACCCATAGCTTCGTTGAACAGTTTAACTATAGTTTTGTTATTGCACTTTTCTAGAACATCACAATGTAAAAGAATTCGTTCAGAATATTGTTCACTTAACAAACCGATAACTACATTACCAACAAGTCTACCTTCTTTGTCGGGAGTCTCATCAATGGAAACCCAAATTGAACTATCTTTAATTTCATCTCTTATCTTCTGTATTGTCTCATCGTAGATGGATGGAGCATACGTCTTCCTAAGTGTTGACTCATCCGGGATTGTATGTTGAGTATATTTTTCAAGGAATTCCCTGAAGACCTTATTCTTTAGTTTGTAGAGAGGAATATCAGCAGAGATGAGAGAACGGCACAGGTCGATGTTAAACTCAGATCTTACATTCGATGTTGTTGGTTGTGTTAAAAACAATTGTCTCTGCTTGGAATTTAGTTGTTTGTTGGCCTGATGTTTACTAGTTGTAATGTGTTGTTGCACCAGGAACTTTTGTGTAGATGATACTGCACACTGACACAAATTACAAAATAATATTTTATTGTCAGTTGATAAACCATCTTCTTTAAATTCTGAAATGTAACTTGTTAGTTTTGATTTTAAATTGACTGAATGACGTACTTTTGGCATATTTACCGTCTTTATAGTATGATTTACAAAACTGAACCTATGTGTACTCTGACTGGCATTTAACTGTTGAGCTGCACAACTGAAGTCTGTTAAAAATTTTAAATTAAATTAATACAGTTTTGTAACTTACTTTCCCATTGTTGATAGGACTGCTAATTTTCAAATAACTCTGATGTTAAAGGGATTACTGAACATGTGTTTAAATCTCTATTGTTGAAATGTATTTTTAAAAGTTAATGGAATTTTGTTTTGTTTTATTGTTAAACCTAATATAATATGGACTGTTTTATATGAAATATGGAAAATATATGGAAATTAACGAAAATATGTACTAAACTCTAAAATATGGAAAAATATGGAAAATAAAAGTAGGATTTTTCAACCCTACACATTGTGAAACATAAAGATAATGCAAAATATAAATTATATTAGCTTTATAAGTAAATATGTATTTACATATAAATCCTTTCCCTGTGAATTACCTATAGTCACCATGCAACCCGCAACAATGTAACTGAGTATGAAGTATAGGTCAGTGACACTGAATCCCAGACATACAGTTCAGGTAGCAGTAAACTTGTCGAAACAAAACAAGAAGCGAGTAGTCAGTGTAAATAATTTTATTTTTATTGTGATTTAATATATTGTAATTTCCGCCATTCATTCGCTCGTTCATTTATTTGTTCATAATGAATTTCTAAAACCTAGCATTAACAGACGGAGACAAAAAAACCTACAAACAAACATAAATGAACCAAATATGAGATATCACGGCCGAGATATGTTTTATTCATTTCAATATTTATTTATTTATTTATTTATTTATTTATTTATTTATTTATTTATTTATTTATTTATTTTATTGTTAATAAATTTCAAATGAATACAAGTTAATATAATATAAACTAGCCCACTTCTGAATGAGGAAGACTCGTGCTCAGGAGGGGATTCCAATACAAACAAAAATAAAATTGAGAGTGAATAAATTACAAATTAAAAAATGTTAAATATCTTTAAACCCAAATTACAAATCCAATTCATTTTTTTGTATTAATTTGGAGAGGATTAGTGGTTAAAATAATATTAGAATAACATTTGTTTAATAATCTAGAACCTTGACTCATGCTATAATAAAAAGCTGCATTGGTTTTACATTTAGGTTCAGACAAACGCAGAGAATTCATATTTTTAGTTCTATATTTATGTTACGTTAATAAGATTTCTGTGAAAATATTTTAATAAAATAAAATAATACATTTGTTTAATGCTGAAACTTCGAAATGTTTAAATAACAATTCAGTTGGGTAATCTTTCTGCTTTTTTAAACAAATTTTTATTTTTTAATACTTTTTATGTAGTAAAATTAACGGATAAAGGTTGGATTTATATGTTCCACCCCAACCTATAATACCATACATAAATATAGATTGAAATAATGCTAAATAAATTATATGTAAACATTCAATTGACAAAATATTTCTCTGAACAACAAAGTAATATTATAATGTTTTACGTAACTTATTACAAATATAATGAATATGATTAACCATTTTAAATGATTATTACCTCATTAACTTCATTAATAACTGAACAACTGCAATTTATATCGGAACAATCAAAATTATTATCTGATTTTGAATTGTGGTTATTGAAATTTCAATTCTTTCAACAACTTGTCATACTTCTAAACTCATTTTCACTTTGATAATCTATTTCTTTCAAAATGTGCAATTTAAATATTCAAAACTCTGTAAATACGAAAAAAATAAAGAGCATTGGTTTTGATTTTGGACGAAAAATATATTACGAAACAAAGAATCTAGATGCGGTTTACTTATTGTGAGAATAATCTTCAGTTGCCCATAAGGTGGCTTTAAATAAATATTAGTTTGTTATTAAATCCAAGAGACAGTATATTTTGTACCTGTTCCTGTTTTGTATTCCTATTGTTCAGTGCTTATACAGACAGACGCATGAATAAGCAGATGTAAACAAACGAAACGGGGCGAAGCTAGTATGATCCATGTACACATAACTTGTACTCAAAGTAACCAAATACAGGACTTTTAATTATAATAATATTGCAATTGCATAGTGGTCATATGCTCATTAATATCTAGCTAATATAGTAGGTCTACTGTGACGCAGATGTCTCAGAATTTTGTGTTAGTTTTTTTTCATAGTTATTCCCTTGTTCTCCCCATTTAGTATCCTTCCACCAATCACAGCTCACTAATCTCATAACATGGCTCCTCCAATCACAGCTCACTAATCTTACTGCGTACAGTAGGTTTAATTTTTACTTAATCAATAAAAGAAATGCTCCTCTCTTCTTAACTTTACAATTAACTGTCTAGCTTTTATTAATCAGTTTATCTTTTAGTACTTTGATGTTTATTGTATTTGTAAATTTAATATTAATTGTAATTGTATTCTTAATATTGTGGTTGTAATCCCCTGGTAGAGGGGAAGAGAAGGCCTGATGGCCTTATCTCTACCAGGTTAAATAAATAATAACCACAACATGGCTTCCCAAACAACGTAACACCTAGTATTTCATAAAACTTTAATGTTATACTTTTCCTAAACTTTCTTTAAATTTTTTCTTTTGAAATGTAATGCAAGTTAGCTTTCTATTTTATTTAAAGGCATTTTTCCAAACCTACATGCAAAATATTTAGAATTTACACGGCGTAATTAGAGGTAAATGAACAAGCATGTTATATATATATATATATATATATATATATATATTTTTTTTCGTTAGACAAGAAACGATTTGGATGTAGTGAAATTTCACTATAATTATAAGGAAGTATAGTAGTTTCAGAGGTCCCTAGGATTAAGTTATAATGTTATTTTACTGTACTCGTACTTCGCTAGTTACAACTATCGTTTTGCATAGTAACCATAAACATTATAAAGAAAATCACAGAGCGATACAAAAAAAAACATGATCTTTCAGATGATATTAAAAACTATACGGCGCCATTTAAATCTGTTCAATTACGTCATAACTCACACAACAATAATCGCAAAAAATAGTCTTCATAAAAATTCCTTTCTAAATACAAGGTTTGACGTGACTATGCTTCTAGTCCAAAACTGCTTCATTCAATTTTAATTGCAATTAGGCCTATGTGACACTTTTGAAAATCCATGTATTTCACATATTTGCAGAAAGAATAAACGGTTCTATATTTGAACAGAGGTCGCGACACCAAAACCTTTGTATACCATGGAATATAGGTTAAAGCACATGCATATCGACGCAACGCACTGTCAGCTAGATAGCAATTACTATGATAACTACAATGTTAACTCATAAAACGCTTGTTTTCGGAAGATATGTAAGTGAATTATGCCGTCATTTGTTACTATTAAATAACAGAAGTAATGTATTATTACTAACGAGTTAGTTAGTGAGGTTTAAAAAGGGCGCGTCAGCATCTATGGCTATTTGCGCCCTTATTACTAACGATATACAAGTATTGTGTATTACGAGTTAAAAAAAATGACAAGAGATTTGAGATAATCTCTATGATAGCGTGTTAACATCTATATAGCGATTAGGGTACTGGAATTAGGATAAATAAATACAATTTGATGCTAGGTTTAAGTGTGGCTAATGAACGGAATATAATATCTTTGCTTCAATCATCGAAGAGCCCCTGTATATATGCTACTTGTGGACAGTCGTGTGAAACTGTTGCCTACATACAGGTGGACTCCCAACAACACTCGCTCCAAATTCCATTAATGTTTGGCGAGGGCGATAAATTAATAAACTAATTGTATAGTCTTAGGCAGAAATTGGAGCTATGTCTTAGACCAGATTCGGTATTACGCTTAGATTCAATTGGTGGCACAGAAATAACATAATATTTGACTAATACTCGGTTTCGTCTTTGTGGTAATATTTTAATAATATATATTCATAGTTCTTTTTTTATCTCTAACTGGTCGTTATTCATATATAATTATGGTCTTTTATTCTCCACGTACAGCCAAGTATTAACGCACAGGTACTGGATATAAGTTGTTCCACTGTTTAAAAAAATTGAATGCAGACAAGTAACAGATTGTATAAAAATTAGCGATGTTATATCAAAACAATTAAAAATCCCCACCTGACTGGGAATTGAACCGAGCCTCCCCACCCCCATCCTCCAGCATGTTACCGACTGCTCACCGGGACAAACGGTACGGAGACGGCACGAAGAGAGACATACAACCGCCCGACTTGAACTCAAAGGAGACAGCACACATACAAATTTACTGGTGTGAATCGCTCTTCAATACTTAAACTTTTTCACCATCAAGACTGTATATTTTTGCTTTTACCTTTCCAAGAACACTCCCGAGCACAACTTTGGCTTTTTTTCGGAGTGAGCTAGGCAATTATAAATTACCGGTATATAATTTTAAATTGTTGTAAAAGAGCTCAATACATTACTTACTTACTTACTTACTGGCTTTTAAGGAACCCGAGGTTCATTGCCGCCCTCACATAAGCCCGCCATTGGTCCCTATCCTGAGCAAGATCAATCCAGTCTCTATCATCATATCCCACCTCCCTCAAATCCATTTTAATATTATCCTCCCAACTACGTCTCGGCCTCCCTAAAGGTCTTTTTCCCTTCGGTCTCCCAACTAACACCCTATATGCATTTCTGGATTCGCCCATACGTGCTACATGCCCTGCTCGATTTAATGTTCCTAATTATGTCAGGTGAAGAATAATGCGTGCAGTTCTGCGTTGTGTAACTTTCTCCATTCTCCTGTAACTTCAACCCGCTTAGCCCCAAATATTTTCCTAAGCACCTTATTCTCAAACACCCTTAATCTCTGTTCCTCTCTCAGAGTGAGAGTCCAAGTTTCACAACCATACAGAACAACCGGTAATATAACTGTTTTATAAATTCTAACTTTCAGATTTTTTAACAGCAGACTGGATGATAAGAGCTTCTCAACCGAATAATAACACGCATTTCCCATATTTATTCTGCGTTTAATTTCCTCCCGAGTGTCATTTATATTTGTTACTGTTGCCCCAAGATATTTGAATTTTTCCACCTCTTCGAAGGATAAATCTCCAATTTTTATATTTCCATTTCGTACAATATTCTGGTCACGAGACATAATCATATACTCTGTCTTTTCGGGATTTACTTCCAAACCGATCGCTTTACTTGCTTCAAGTAAAATTTCCGTGTTTTCCCTAATCGTTTGTGTATTTTCTCCTAACATATTCACGTCATCCGCATAGACAAGAAGCTGATGTAACCCGTTCAATTACAAACCCTGCCTGTTATCCTGAACTTTCCTAATGGCATAATCTAAAGCGAAGTTAAAAAAAGAAAAGGTGATAGTGCATCTCCCTGCTTTAGCCCGCAGTGAATTGGAAAAACATCAGATAGAAACTGACCTATACGGACTCTGCTGTATGTTTCACTGAGACACATTTTAATTAATCGAACTAGTTTCTTGGGAATACCAAATTCAATAAGAATACCATATAATACTTCCCTCTTAACCGAGTCATATGCCTTTTTGAAATCTATGAATAACCGATGTACTGTACCCTTATACTCCCATTTTTTCTCCATTATCTGTCGAATACAAAAAATCTGATCAATAGTCGATCTATTACGCCGAAAACCGCACTGATGATCCCCAATAATTTCATCTACGTACGGAGTTAATCTTCTCAAAAGAATATTGGACAAAATTTTGTACGACGTCAACAAAAATGATATTCCTCGAAAGTTACCACAGTTGGTTTTGTCCCCCTTTTTAAAAATAGGTACAATTATGGACTCCTTCCATTGTTCTGGTACAATTTCCTTTTCCCAAATAGCAAGTACAAGTTTATAAATTTCGCTATATAATGCACTTCCACCCTCTTGTATTAATTCTGCTGGAATTTGATCGATACCTGGAGACTTGTACTTTTTCAGATTTTCTATCGCAATTTCGACTTCTGAAAGCGTGGGCTCGGATATAAATGGCTCAGCAGTTTGTATTTCAATTTCGTCCCGATCATTTCTACTTGCCCTATGCACATTTAGTAGTTGCGCAAAATAGTTTATCCATCTGTTTAGGATTGATGGAGAGTCTGCAAGCAAGTCACCATTCTCATCCTTGATCACGTTTACCCTTGGCTGATATCCGTTCTTAAATTCCTTTATACCCTTATATAAATCTCGAATGTTTTTATTCTTACTATTTGTTTCTACCTCATTCAGTTTTTCCTTCAAGTAATCTCTCTTTTTTATTCCTAAGTGTACGACTTGCTTCCCGTCTTTCATTGAAATAATTATTTCTATTCTCCTCAACTGGATCCTGTAAGAATTTCAATTTTCAAGTTTCCTTCTTTCTACTACCATGCAACAATCTTGCTCAATACATTATTATTATTCTTATTATTATTATTATTATTATTATTATTATTATTATTATTATTATTATTATTCCGACAAAATCTGCCCTATAATCGCTCTGTCCATCAAGAATCTCAAAGGACCTTCCCGGAAATGAACACAGTTCCTCTTCAGTGATAAGTTCAATTGATTTAGCTAAGGCTGGAATTTATCACAATGCTGAACATTATACCATAGTCTAGTATATACAGTCACGAAGCTCAATACGTAGTAAATATGCATCCATAGATAGTTGCTAACCACTAGGATTGCTACTATCGCTTCATCACATACAATGTGAAACAGTACCGGCACAGTCTACTGTTCCTAGTACCGTCATAAACTCAAGCTTCGTGACGGTATATACTAGACAGTGATTACACTGTCTTACGTGACCGGAACAAATTTATCGAGTACCAACACTTGAAAAGAAACTCCTTAAAACTCTCCTCTGTGGGCAATCCTCCAACATCGCATAAACAATAAAAAACCTAACTCCAATGAAACGCGTACAGACAAAATCTCTATCACTGGACAGTAAGATAAGTAAAATGGCGGAAACAAAGTACAAAGTTGTTACCAGCGTAATTAAATACAGACCACGCTAATTAAGTTTAGACTCTTTCTTGGCCTGAGGCCGCCAATGGCCTTAATCCTGCACACAGCTGGAACAGGTTATGGCAGAGTCGCCAGTTTCATGTACAGAAATCGGCCAATAAAACCAAGAACTTGAAATCTTTTGTTTTACCCTCTAGATGTAATTAGCACTTTAACGCCGCCTGGAAAATCTTGTGTAAGACATCCACTGTCAACTGTTTCCTTAACATTTTTTTTAATGGGCCAGTTCTTAGGTAATCTTTTCCTTCAATGATGTTCCCGTAAGTTAAAGTTGACTGTTTAGCTTATAATGCTAGAAAATGGCTTCGTGGAGAAAAAGGGAGGGGGATTTGTATTAACCTAAGGCCGGTAATCTTTCAAGAGCACTGCACCAAATTAATTCTACGAAGTGACTTTGCATGCCTGCTACACTTTTTCCAATACACTTAAGTCGAAATTTCCATGGTAAAAATAAAAAGAACAATTTGGTAGATTTACAGATAGAGAATAAATTAAATTAAAACAAAATAATTGTACTAAGCTCGTCAAGTCCGTTTTAGTTGCACAGAATGAACACTGTATTAAGTTATTTTAAACTAGGTTAAAAGTAAGGGACGAATGTTTAAGGAAATGAAAACAGTTAATAATAATAATAATAATAATAATAATAATAATAATAATAATAATAATAATAATAACGATAATAATTTTTAATAAACTTCATTTATTCAGCTTTCTCCAAGTGGAGGCTACCTAGAAGACAATAATTGCATTTTTTTAATAAATGGTAGGTAAACAATTATAATGAAAAAAGAGAAAACAATGAAGAAGGAAAAGAAAAAGAAATAACGCAACTACAAATAATTGAAAATGATTTAACAAATTATCATTAATTCTAGAAGAAACATCAAATCTTCCTAGTATCTATTTGTCATCAGGTGAACGCAATCATCTATTCAGCATTAGTTGCAGGACCCAACCTATTTATTTTATTTTAAAGTAATAAATACTACACTGCTTACAATAACTAGACTATAGGCCTATTATACATAATAGAGTAGCATGGATACTTAGCTTAAGTCATTGTTAACTATTTTTTTTATTGCAACTAACTTAGTCTGGATTAATTAGGTTAACTTACAGTATTTGTTTAAAAAAACTCCGGGTTAATTGGACCTTACATTATATTCATGTCACTATATTCTGAACTTGTTTCATAAAAAATTTTTTTGCCTCATATTACCTTTTAACTATTTTAACATCCTTCATGAAGATGAACTGTACAATCAGCATCATATTTCTTTGATGAGTGAATTTACTCTAGAAGGGTTTGTCTTTCCTTCAGGAAACTATAGAAATGACATTTTGTGATTAACATGGTCTCTATTGAATTCATTACGGTGACATCTGATGGACACAACATAGAATTAATCAATATTTTACGTGTTTATTAAATCAATTAAAAGAAAAATAAATATTTGAGTCCCGAGCATACTTTTATCGGGACAGGAGACAAGAGCCTGAAAAAAGGGTCAATCCCGTTAAAAACGGGACATCTGGTCACCCTATTCTTAGCATTTTTAAAGATTCCATTGCATGGCTTCAACCATGCATCTGCAGTCTTCTGCTGATGTCAACGGACATCAAAGCCAGGAAAATTTCCTGTTCTCAAACTGTCAGGAATAAACACCTAGTCTATCTAACAAGATCGTTATGGTCACAGATATAAGAATAAAACAGGTTTATAATGCCACAAAACTACCAGGGAACAAGATGACTGGTACGTGATACGGTGTGATTCCTCTTATTTCATACTAGTTACGTTAAAATTCTCTTACGTCAACTGTGACTGTAGCACCGTGAAAGAAATTCCGAAAAGGAAACGACTAAACTAGCAGAGCTAATGGAATAACCATCTCTTGTTACAGGATCATCAGTATGATTCCTGCCAAAACAAAAATGATTCTCCTCTCAACGACAGCCAACTGGATCTCCATCAAACGAAAAATAATATTCTAAGTGCATACATTTTATATTCCCTCGCGTGGTGCACTGCTGCTTCCACTCTACATCTCTAGAAAAGGAAATGAACTGCATTGCAGAATATTAAATTTCAGACATGTATAAATTTCACTTGCTCTAGAGTATGCCATTAGGAAAGTCCAGAATAACAGAGAGGGTTTGGAATTGAACAGGTTACATCAGCTGCTTGTCTATGCGGATGACGTGAATATGTTAGGAGAAAATCCACAAACGATTAGGGAAAACACGGGAATTTTACTGGAAGCAAGTAAAGAGATAGGTTTGGAAGTAAATCCCGAAAAGACAAAGTATATGATTATGTCTCGTGACCAGAATATTGTACGAAATGGAAATATAAAAATTGGAAATTTATCTTTTGAAGAGGTGGAGAAGTTCAAGTATCTGGGAGCAACAGTAACAAATATAAATGATACTCGGGAGGAAATTAAACACAGAATAAATATGGGAAATGTCTGTTATTATTCGGTTGAGAAACTTTTATCATCCAGTCTGCTGTCGAAAATTATAAAAGTTAGAATTTATAAAACAGTTATATGTATGTGTGTATTTATTTACACTGCAAGTGGGCAAGCACCCGGTGGCAGTGGTAAAACACCCGGTGGCAGTGGTTGTTCTGGTTACCAGTTGTTCTGTATGGTTGTGAAACTTGAACTCTCACTTTGAGAGAGGAACAGAGATTAAGGGTGTTTGAGAATAAGGTGCTTAGGAAAATATTTGGGGCTAAGAGGGATGAAGTTACAGGAGAATGGAGAAAGTTACACAACACAGAACTGCACGCATTGTATTCTTCACCTGACATAATTAGGAACATTAAATCCAGACGTTTGAGATGGGCAGGGCATGTAGCTCGTATGGGCGAATCCAGAAATGCATATAGAGTGTTAGTTGGGAGGCCGGAGGGAAAAAGACCTTTAGGGAGGCCGAGACGTAGATGGGAAGATAATATTAAAATGGATTTGAGGAAGGTGGGATATGATGATAGAGGATAGGGACCAATGGCGGGCTTATGTGAGGGTGGCAATGAACCTCCGGGTTCCTTAAAACCCAGTAAGTAAGTAAGTATAAATTTCACTTATGATAACGATAAGCACTTTTAGATTCAGCTATTCTATCAATAGTCTCTAAACACACACCTTCACCTCAAACAGCAGAAATAACTAAAATGCTCTCTCAATTAATATCACCCAATAAAAGAATTGTATTCTAATGGATACCATCCCATTGTGGAATCCTGGGAAACGAGAATGCGGATGCTTTAGCAAAGAAGGGCAGCACTGCTACTTACAGACCTGTTACTAAATCTACGTATTACTCTGTGAAAAGATTTATTAAGTCTACATACTTAGACTTCAACAAACAAAATTTGGTAACACAATCTCAAGGGAAAAAATGGAACTCTATGCATCATAATCCACAGTTAATTCCCGAATTACCACGAAAATCGTCTGTAGCTGCATTTAGATTGGCAACAGACCATGATTGTTTGGCCAAACACCTGCATAGAATTGGAATATATCAGTCCCCTAACTGCCCATTGTGCAACTAAAACCAAGAAATGGATTCAGAACACCTCAAAATCTGTGCTTCGTGGGTGGCCATGATAATATCTTTGAAAAATATTGGAGTGCAAGAGGTCAAATGACTTTATTGTCGAACGCCTGGCATTAGAAAACAACAACAACTTTTAGATTCATTCAAAGCAGTTTTTATATATAAAATGTAATACACGCAAAACTAATTTGTGAATATTTTTATTTACACATGTAAAATTATGCAGGCACATTTTAAGATTGTGTTTGAAACACAGTAAATATGAATTAATAGTTAGGTTAATACCAAACATAGGTCTGTGACAATATTTCTTGACAATATTCTTACCCCGTAATTAACAGGGTTTCATACATGTTGATGTACCGGTATGTGGTATATACTCTTCCTGGTTCATTACATACTCTTAACACACAGCAAGGCACACTAAAATTCCAATGTATACTGTATATAAAAACGTTTTGTGACCCAATCATTTCGCAGCAACAAATCTAAATTTTGTAACAGTTTATCTTCAGAGAAAATTAGAAATTAAACCTAAATCTTGAAAGTCTAATCTAAGTTTAAAGTAGCCTATTTCTCAAATTTCATATTTATTGGGTGTTTATTCTTCCAACACACACTGACCTTTCCAGCGACAACAAAACGAAACTTCAACGTGCTCATAATTTGTGTGTACGTTTTGTAAGCAATGTTCGTAAATATGATCACATCACCCCACTCCTGGAAGCAATAGGTTGGCTTAAACTAGATAAGAAAATAAATTTATATTCACTTCTCCTTCTCTTCGAAATCTTGAACTCTTCTATTCTTTCGTACCTGTCGTCTCGCTTCACTTACCTTTCTTCCCACCACAATCTGAACACAAGCTCTCGCCATGAAACAATACTAACAATACCATCCCATCGCACCTCCTCATACTCATCCTCTTTCACAATAGCCCTCCCAAGACTCTGGAATTCGTTACCTGCTAGCATCAGGGACTGTCGAAATAAAATTCAATTCAAACGCAAACTTACTAGGCACTTGGTCAGTAATTGAGACTCGTTCAGACATGGTTTCTTGTAAATAGTTCTCTTAATCTATCACAAAATATTTCAATATCCGGTAATTTCATCACTATAGAATTTTGTTATTGTAGGTTTAATTTGTAATTTAGTAAATACAAAAATATTCTTTGTTCTTAACTTCTATGATAAAATGTCTAGCTTTCATTAATCAGGTATTCTTGTCGTACTTTAATTTTTATTGTAATTGTAATTGTAAATTTAATATTAATTGTAATCTTATTGTTCATGTTATAGTTGTAATCCCCTAGTAGAGGGGCAGAGAAGGCCTGACGGCCTTATCTCTACCAGGTTAAATAAATAAATACTAATAGGCTACTAAATACTAAATGAAAACTATTTTCCCTTCATTCACAGAATTCACTCTTGTCCAATAAATTCTAATCCCTATCAGTCCTTTTCATAGATCTACGCCTAAACAGTTCACACCAGTGTGGTTCAGTTCCATGTATCACTTAAAAGACAGTGCAAGAACTGCAGTGAAAAAAATACAGAAATAACAATTTACAAAGCTAAATAAGAAAGCTTGAGAAAAAAAATTTCCTGGCGTTGAACAACTACTCATGTCATTAGAAAACTACTTACACATCACTACATTCAAGAAACCATTAAGAATTTTTTTTTTAACTTTCTCCTTCACTCTCAGTTGCATAGTAACCACATTTATTTCATGCCAAAGCATCCTATTTTGTTAAGTTTAGCCTAACTTACTTACAAATGGCTTTTAGAGAATTAAAAAGGTCTACATCATAAAATTGTATAGGCCTACACAGAAAGCCAGTTATATAAATAGGTAGGCCTTCTAGAAAACTTTGCGTTTTTCTGGAATAAAGATCTAATTTCTACTTCCAAAATCACTGGAACTACCTAACTACCAAATACGCTTCAATCCTAGGGCAACATTTAATACGATAGTGAACCAGAATATGTATAGGAATAAAATTATTTTAGTCACATAGCTACATCAACATGTCACAATGGAGACAGACTAGTATCATGTTAAATATTCTTCTGTCCTATGGCAATATTAATTACTCAATACTGAATATAGAAATAAAATTATCTTAGATACACGTCACACTAGAAACAGAAAATTTTAATTATGTGACAGGGCGCATAGCCTACTTAGATTAACTTTCAATAGCATTACATGTTGGATGTCGCAATTACCCTTATTATGTAGCAGGCGTGAATTTATCAAATGTAATTAGTTTTTGTTAAAATGTATAATTAAATAATATTGGAAGCGTTAAACACGTTGTTTCAATGCTCAGAAATACGTAGACTATAACATTACCATAGGGTCTACAAGTCGAAGCTGAACGTAACCTCATTTTTGATAGGTGCAATATGAATTACATAAATATATGTTAAATAAAGTAAATTAAATATTCCAGAAATATATAGAGCGTAATAAATTTATTTATCTGTACCTGTTGTTGTTGAGAATGAAGGAGTCCATTATGTGGAGCACTGCATACGCAACTGGCGATTGGAAATCTCCACTCAACTCTCACTACGAATAGGGTTAAGCAGTAGATAAGCAAAGTCCATTGGGTCCAATCCACTTTACAACCTTCGCAGCTTCACAGGTCGTTGAAAAATAAAGATAACTTGTTGCAAACGGGAATAAAGTTCACTTTAATGAAAACTTTATTGTAACTGTAAACGTATTCAAAATAACAACAAAACAACCGAAAACCGAATTCCTGTTGTCATTGATCATATGGAGTTCTGTTCTATGTCGTCAGGTTTGCTATCAAAAATAGACGTTTTTATTATAGAAATTTCACTCATATAGAACATAGACTCTTATTTTTGTCTTTGATAGGTCTACATTATATTAATTTATAACGCTAAATGCTCAACCACTGACTAATGCTTCTATTAATACGAGAATATTTTCAATATTCACAAACCATTGACAAATAGTTTGACAGCTTCCACTGCAGTAGGTCTATTTTCGAAAAAAAAAATGTGTGTGTAAAATATGTAAAAAACAAAGTTAAAGCCGAGCAAACCCGTAAACCAACGCGGAAAAAAATAATGTATTCATTTAATAAGAATTACGGAATTGGCATTTTCAACGGTTGCATTATTACTCAAACACTCAGACTTCATACATCATTATGCGAGTGTCATTCTTGTGAAACGACTTCTTTCTTCAACTCTTGTAAATTAAAATTTAATTAATTTAACCCAAAGTCAACCATCATCACTTCGTAATATTTTGACATATAACTTCTACGCCATCTAGACTAAACACGCAGAACTCGTAATCCACGGCCGACTTGATGCTACCTTGAATATCGAGTAGGCCGTCGTAAATCATGACCAATCGCGGTTATTTAGCAAGTTTTTTAAACTAATGGCGGGTACTTCGATTGCATGTCGTTCTTGCGCGCAACTTCATCACTTCTTTCCAGACAGAACTAGATGCGAGGTAACTAATTTCTTCCATCCTTGTTAGAAATCTGGAAATGGAATATGTTCACATTTGCATTCAGTTGTTTACCATCAGTTCTGCTCTCCTCTTCTACAAGACATGTTAATATATTGTAAGTTTTATACTAAATAACAATGTAATTTTTATTATTTCAACAATTACTCTTCACTCTCTACAATTTAATTCTGCTCCCGTCAACAATGGGATTTGCTCTCCACACAGTAACACAGTATTCGTTCTTGCACTCCACAGACGACAAAGACTATTTACTTGGATTATTGAGAACAATGAACTGTTAATTTTTACTAATGTTCACAAAGCACTATTTACAAATCAGAACTGTCAGTTTTCAGTTCTTCTAGATCAGTCACTCAAGTTCACAGTATCTCGAACCACAGACCTTCAGAGACAGTCCACTGTATTCGAACTCAGGTCCCTCCAACTGCGGTCCACTGCACTCGAACTCAGGCCTTCGGATGCTCACACAATTGCGGGCACACACTCAAGTCGAACTCCGGTACACAAGACTGGCTGGCTTGCTGTCCATTGACTGTAACAACACTGACTTACTGACTGACTTTCAAGTTCACTCGCGTGCCGTAATTTATACCCACAGCGACGTAGACGAGAAAGTTCGAGTTCTGGATATTTCCACTTCGACGGACTTCTGGACGATTCTGTTCGGGAGGGTCCGTCCCCCCCTTCACTCCGCACGTAGCAATTTGCTTCCTTCCCTTCTCGGCAAGCAGCAGATGCGCGCGCAACCTCCCCTCGCCGCGTTGCCGAGTACACTGCCCCTCTGCCCTCTCAGCATGCAGACGCTCCCTGTACGTTCGCTACACCTAAGCGACCAACGCTTCGTCTGCCACGCGCCCTGTCGGACACGTGTTCGAACCCCGGTGCAGCTGTCACAATATGCTTGGCAAAAATGTGGATACAATACAGGAAGAAGAATAAACTCCTTCAAAAATGTACTTCAAACGCTGTTGCATGTGGCAAATAGTGTCTAAGTGTCAAGAAGCAGCCATTATAAGATGCCTGTATTGTGAAAAGATGCTGTGTTCTGAACATTTCTAGGTGAACCTGCATTACCATGTGTGAACATAATAGGTGAGTTTACCCTAAATATTATCCATTTCGTCTTAAATGCAAATGTGAACATATTCCACTTCTAGATTTCTAACAGGGATGGAAGAAAGTAGTTATCTCGCCTCTAGTGCTCTCTGCAAGAATGACATGCAATTCATATTTTTTTAATTTCTGTATTTTTCACGAATATGCAATTCCGAATGAGAGACCTTCACCATCATTTTCAGGAACTTTAAATCAGTCTACATTAACACTTTCAGTCAAATCCATCATGCCCTACTGAAAATCCTATCTTGTCAGATTAAATATTTTACTATTGTTGCCAAGTAAATAAAAATCTTGAGTAACTTGTAGAAAGTCAGCGCTACAGCAGTAGAAAGATTAAGATCGATTATGTACAATAAAAACACTTCTTAACCTTATTGAAGATATAATTTCACAAGAAATACTACATTTAGACCTTTGGCAAAGTGTATCAACATCGGTTAAAAATGCAGTAATCGTAGATTATGAAACGACGGTTAAACAGTAACAGTGGTTAAAATGTAATTTGTGTGCACCATTCATAATCACAGATTACTTAAACATGGCTAGCTGACACCTCATTTAACCAGAGTAAAGTCTATGCTAGTGTACTGTTTCTACAAAATGACTAAAGGAAAGCATCCATACCGCTGTAAAGATAATAGTCAACGTCTAAAAATGACTGCGCTCACTCTGTTCTACATCGAAATGAACGTGTCCTACATTTTCGCTTTGCATTTGTTTGCCTTTGGGTGCTGTTATATTTGCGAGTTGCATTTCTTTGCTGTTAGGTTAAAATCGTACAAAATAGAAAATTGAATGCAAAAATGATTATATCCCAATGTGTGGTTGGAGTGTCGCTAGACTTAATTACTAGAATTTAAATATATTATATAAAAAGATGGAATATCTATAAAGGAAAAGGATGCAGAAGATTAATAGGAATGTGTATACGATCAAGCACCTCATACACTAGGGAACTGTTCATTATCCTAAGATCCATAAATAACCTCTCTTTCTTCAGCCAGTGACATAGAGAAAGAGATATTCGAGTATTCCCTCTTAAAATACAGAAAATATCAGTTACATAGAATCGTAATACAAGCAGCCGAACCATAGGAGAAATATGACTTTTTGTGTTATTTCAAGTGATCCATTTGTAGATTTTGATAAACGAAATCCCTCCTGAAATTTTCTGTCACCTAATTCCTCGTAAGAATTCTCTCTTTCCACTAAAGAAACTTCACGCTCACGCTCTATCCAAGTAATTCAAGTACTGTATAATAATAATCGTCTTCGAAATAAACATCGTGGCTCTGGCCACCATTTTGCTTCACTTGCTCTACTAATCACTGGTTATCTCTTTTAACCGCTCGAATATGGCCGGTTAGAGATTACTGTAGTTAACCTCCTATTTAAGTCGTAACCGAGGTCGATCCACTGCAAAAATGCTTAACCAGAGGTTAGGTGACAATTTTAACCAGTGGTTACACTAACTGACGTTGATGCATGTGGGCACTTGTGTAACGAAATGAATAATTGTTTGTATAAATGATTTATCTGCATAATTATGTTACAGTACCTGGAAAAAATAAATGCAAAACTTACGGGCGTGGTGATGAAACATTTGTGGAATGCTGGCAGGAGAGTTGCCAATTTCACGTTTTTATAGGTTGTTATGGCTCACTTAATTATAATGTAAAAGGACATAGGATAATCAAACACGTGATATTTAGACATTAGTGGCATTCTATACTCATAATACAACTACAAAATGTATGCATAATGTATTTACAATAAGAAATAAACGCATTTAGAAATTAACTATGTATTAATAAATATAATTTTACTAATATAAATTAACAAAGAACTATAGTAATACAAGGTTTTATAGTAGTGTTAGCGAAGGACACCAAATTTCTCACAATTCGTCTAAGATCCACTCTTTCAAATATAATTCTTTCTTGTATTGCTTGTAATTCTTTAACACTTCATCATATTCTGTGTGTTCAAGATCTTTATATGCTTTCTCGTCATGTTTCAGTTTCTCTAGTTCTTCTTTTTTTTCTTCATACATTCTGTAGGAATACTCGTCTATTTCGTTAATAGCATCTGGAATGTGTTCCTTCTCCATCATCATGTGAAGCATTATTTCCATCTCCAGTGTTCTGAAAGCAACACGAAAATATATGATAAAACTTCGTGAGACCTCCAGATATGTCGACAAAAACCTTCAAGTCTGGTAGTCTGAGACAGAGTACTCTGAAAACGAAATTTATTACTTTCAATTACAGAATAATAGCTGAGGTTGAATTCTGACAAGAGTCTTTTCACTCAGGAACAGTCTTTTTATGTGCATAAATTTGGGCTAGAAGGTTTTATTTTAAGGATTTTATCAGTCTCCAAAATCTGTTCTTTAGACTGGATTAGAAAATGCTTCCACATCAAGAATGAAAGTGAACATCTTGTCAATAAAAGGGAAAGAACTAAGACAAATAAACATTTTTATCTAGAGTTAAAAAAGAAATATTTCTAAGTACAGTAAAACCTCATTAATCCAGACCCCAAAAATTTGGACTTTGTTTAATCCAGACAGTCTAAACGAAAAGCTTACACAAAAATGCGAAATGCGAGATTTTAGAAGCGGCTGAAATTTAATAATTGTATTGGTCACATAGCTCTGTGACAGTTAAAAATGTTTGCATGTTGTTCCATCTATAGGTTCGTTCCAATAAGCGGTTCATGGATCAGTTCATGTACGGTTCCTGTACCATCTTATGCACATGCGCTAGTTGAGCATCTGCTATGGGATTGAAACTGGACTGGACGCTGTTGGAACGCTTTCGCGGATCGTTATGTACTAAATCCAGAGATGCTATAACTGTGATGATCTTTGCTAAGAACGGGATGATTAATTATTATCGTTTTGCAGCTAATTCTAATTGCAGAAAATAGAATTTCGATCATTTTCTATAAAAAATGACAAAAAATATGGAAGGCAAGAATTCCGCCAATTCAATGTTGTGTACTGGGGGACTCTCATTTAAAAATATATATATATTTTTTTTAATTATTAATGTATGTACGTTATTTATTATACTTTTAATCAAAGCTGCATGTTGAAATTGTAATTAACTATTTCAATACCCAAATAATTTCCATTCCCTTTCTTTTTGGCGAAAGTTTAAATTAAATCTCTAGTTTTATTATTCGTCTGCACTGTCACTTTTCATCTTTAACCTCATTGATGTGAACAGTCGACCATGTATCTTCAGTATCCGGGAGAGTTGGTGAGCTTATGCGCGTCTCGCGTACTCTTCCGTACATGCTCCAATCTGCGGACTATTTCTGACCGTTCCGAACCTATGTCAAAAGCTTGTTGGAACGCCCGACTGCAGTACATGTTTCCGGTTCAGGACTGGTTCGGATTGTGTTGGAATGCTGTTTCTGTACTGCGCATGCTCAGGATGGTTACGGACGGTTCTTGACTGCTGTTGGAATGAACCTTATAGCAAAAACTGTAAACCATACATACAACTATAGTTGTATGCATATTTTGACTAATGACTGAATTCTGTACTGTATGCAATTTAAAAGATTATTAGGTCTACCCATGGAATCAACAATCTCCAGCATCCAGCCGAAATTTTCATACACAATATTGAACAGACACACATTCTAAACAAGGACAACAGCCAACACAGACAACATTTACTGGTACAGATACATAGGCGACACACTAATGCCACAGTCTAGTACAGCAGTCTCAAACAAGAGCTAATCGGGCAGACCTCGCTCCTTCCAGAATAACGTTGCCCTCACGAGGGCAGCTAGATAAGCATTCGGGTATGTTCGTGACAGTGACGTCAAACACCCCATAATATGAACAGATCGAATCGGTCACTTACAGTTCCACATTGCTTTCCGTTAGCATCCGTAGCTCTGTCTAAAGTGGCTAGGAAATCTGAAAACTATGCGTTATAAGAAAGTTTGGGAAAAGATTATTTGTTTACAGAGAGTGGAACTAATGAGGTTGAGATAAAGGAATTTTTAGACGGTCTTTAAGCACTCAGTACCAGAGCTTATTGATAAGGAATGGATACAAGATTTAGCCTTTCTTAGTCATATCACTGCGTCTTAGTCAAAAGCTTACAAGGGACATAACTTAATAACTGACATGTATGATAAAATCAAATCTTTTATCATGAGGCTCATGTTATTGGAAGCCCAGCTGAAACTCGAGAACGTTAAAGGGTTAACTGGTTTAATAGAACAGCAACAGCTTAGATACAGTCAAATTTTGAAAGATCTTAGAATATCATTTGAGCATAGATTCAAGGAGTTTCAGCTTTTTAAAAAGGATTTTGAATTGTTTACAACTCCATTTTCGGTTATGTATATAGTTATGTACAGTATATATCTGTGGCTGGAAGGAAATAGGTCTTAAGTAAAAATTTTATACTTTTCAGGAGAGCAGTAGAAAGATATAATCTAGAGAGTAAAATAAACATTAATCTTGATATAACCTTGAAATTGATTTAGACATTGAAAAACGAGATGACAAATTGAATTTATTTGAATATTATTTACAATTAACGCTAATTATTATAGTAATAGAACATAATCTTCTGCGACAGTATTGGATTTCCAGCCTCTGTGACGTTTCGCTAATTGTCTTTCAATTGCATATCCAAGATTAATCGATACTTGCACTGTCATATTGCTACAATGGTGTTTTCTGATTGGTGGAACACCTGAACTTTAATGAATAGGTGTACTTTAATGAGGTCCATTAAAGGGCTGCTACCAGGTGTACAATTACTACATTTCGGCATGGTCAAGCATAAAAAATATTATGCAACAGTTGCAACGACTTCTACATTGGACTGACTGGAAGATAATTTCAAACACGTTACAAGGAACATATCACAGCCATAACCAAACTACACAACAATTCAACCTATGCAGAACACATCACAAACTCCAATCACAACTAAAGCAACATAGACAATGACACAAAATACTACACATCCAGCCAAAAAACCAGAAACCTAACACTCTAGAACAGGGGGTGCTCAACCTTATGAATACTGCGGGTCAATATTAAAAAAAAAAAATGTTCTTTTGGAGGGCCGCAGACATCCTCCAATAATAAATATTTTACATAAATGTCTTACTAATTAATGATTGCTGTAATTTATAGTAATTGAGGGGTTTGCCGGAAAAAGAGCGTATACATCAATATGGCGAATTGAGATACATGCAATCTAAGATTTTAAAATGCACCTGAATAAAATGTTACACACACACACGCAGCCCTGTCCTGCAGGTATGTACAGTACAATCAAAACAAAATTTCGCTACTATAATTGAATCACTGATTGGAAAAGGGAAGAATGTCCATACACCTATGTTTTGAGAAAACTAAGAAAAACTTATTAACACTTACAATATTGTTCCTACAGCTTTGTGATGCATTGCAAACTTGTAGAACTAAGTTCCCTGAACTGTATGGTGCGTCGTTTCAGCACATTCGATAAATATTTTTGAATCCATCCTCTTTTGAAATTGATGGACATTCTTCCTTTTTCCAATAAATTAAAAATTCTCATGAGTAATTTGTAAAGAAACACAATTAAACACAGGTTTAATCTGCAATTTATTGTTAGTTAAATTTCTATTGTTAACACAGTGTGAATAATATTTAATTTCAGTCAAACATCCTAAGAATTTTATAAATTGTGCTGTTGTATTAAAAATAATTTTAATTAACAATTTAACTAATAATCTTCTTCATCAGATTGGATAGGATTTCTTGTGGGCCATTGAAGAATGTTGTTATAAAACTCCTAATACTCTGATGGAATATATTTAATTATTTTGTTAACGTCTTGCAGCTTCTTGGGATGTATAGGAACTTTGGAGTCGTATGCCATATTTTTCAAGGAGCAGAGGTGTTCCTCTTCCCTTAAAGTCTGTATGTCTTGCGATTCAATCCATCTATCCATTCCAAAGAAACGACATAGCGTGGGGTATTCTGTTTATGAGTCAAATGCCGGTAGTTAGCAAGTGAAAACTTTTACTTCATGTGACTATTTAGAGCAATTTAAGATTATTTTTAAGAAGTGTGGCCACCATTCTTTAACATCAATGATATCTTGATGTCCAATAATCTTGACTTGAAAAGCATTCTGTGTTTATCTTGAATTAACTATCATCTCAACATATTGTTTCACAGAGTAGATTCTGTCTTTTTTGTATCACTCTTTTTATTGCGGTGAAATCCCTGTTGCACGGGAGGAACGAGTGACCTCGTACAGGATAACAGTGCTGAATTATCTGAAACTTGGCAGTCATTGTTCGATACATAAGGCAAAGTACAACAGTGTTATTGTCCACAACTGTGAAGTAACAGTTATTGCGTCTGGCCGCGAAACCAGGTGGCCCGGGTTCGATATCCGGTCGGGACTAGTTACCTGACTGAGGTTTTTTCCGGTGTTTTCCCTCAACCCAACATGAGCAAATACTGGGTAACTATCGGTGTTGGACCTCGGACTCATTTCACCGACATTATCACTTTCATCACATTCAGACACTAAATAACCTAAGCTGTTGATAAAGCGCCGTAAAACAACCTACTACAAAACAGTGTTATTCCGATTCTGTCTGCCACAAGGATCACTAAACACATGTAGTTCTTTCACTGAGTCAAGTTCACTTATGTAGTCATTGAGAAATGTGCAGACTTCAATGGGGTTTCGATTAGCTTGTCCTTCATGGTAGCAATAAAACTGTGCTGTATTGTTTTCCTGGTTATGGATTCCAAATACAAATAGCCACAGTTTTCTTAAACAGAACATTTCCTGTACAATAAGACAAGAAAAGGGAACATTTTGCATAAGTCGAACACTAGGTCGACTATGTCATTTCTTTCAGCACGTAATTTTATTACCTCTTGTTGTTTTATTTTATCAAATTATGATGTTCGTCGTTTATGAACTAACAATTCTGCGAAAGCCATTGTTTTGTATTTTCATTAAGAAAAAAAAGATTTAATTTTGGCGTCTTTGTACAGGTGAATGTTCTATCAGTGACATTAGATACACATATTTCCTCTTTTTAGTTTTATCATCGTGTAATGTAGTGATTATTTCCATTTGGTCTTCATTTTTTTTTAATTTTCAAAACACCTTCTGGAACAACAACAATAAAACAAACACCAAACTGCAGCATATATTATATGTTCACAGAAATATTTAGCAGTAGAAATGTATCCAAATAACACATAAAACATACCAGATCTTTCCTTCATGATGGACCACGCAGTTTTGCTGGCACAACTCCTCCTTTTGAAGTTACGTATTCTTTTCCCAAGATCTAGATTTCTTGCGTTTTTCTTTTACATATATTATTCATCAATATTTCTTACTCCCTTTCTTCTCCAGTGTATTTGTTCACTATCAGAATTGCTTTCACTCAAGTTGCTATGAATGATTTACAGACAACGAACTTAGAACCACACTGACAGCAAATTAGCAAATTTAAACGAGAGACAGACTTCCTACCTGACATCTGGTGGTGATGCTTACAATATTGATTGGAAAAAGGAAGAAAGTCCGGACATTCTTCCTTATTCCAATAATTGAAAATTTTACTGGGCTGTTACTTCATGGTTATTGCTGGTAGACTCTTCCTTTTTCCACTAATCGATGGGTGGATGGCTCAAGAAAAAAATGTATATCTCAGTCTATTTTCGAAAAAATTGGACTTTCTTCCTTATTCCAATCAGTGATTCAATTATTCACTACACTTTAAACCGTTTTCCCGAAGAAGGGCGTATAGGTCTATCCGCCTTTCTTCCGGCAAAGCCCTCAATTAATAATACAAGTCTGTTCAAATATTTTTTTAAATTTTAAGTCTGAAACTTTACTATTGGGCCACAGCAAACATAGTGGCGAGCCACATGAGGCCCGCGGACCACGGGTTGTGCACCACTGCTCTAGAACAATATGAAATTTACGAACATACAAAAACATAACCTCAGCACATCCTGAACACTCAACTCGATTTAAAACACAAACCCTTTTCGACACAATCATGAACACACCCCACCACAACAGGAAACTAGAGAATAGGGCAGGACCTTCACTAGGCTTTGGACAATGAAGGATACCACTTCGAAACTAGCCAGCCAGGTGATTTTCTAATGTTAACACAGTGAAGAAGCTGTAAAGTTAATCAGTGATTATATACTGTATGTGTTAAAAGTGTATGTCCAACAATGAAGAAAATAAAAATAAGACAAAGATCGAAGCAAAAAAATGAACACCAGGTATTTGAAAAGCCAAGTAAATCTACATACAGTGACATCACTTACTTTGCCTCTAGCTCCAAACTTTCGCATTTGGCCTCTAGCCAGGGGACAGCTTCTGTCTTCATTTTGTGCAGGCAATCCAGACGGATATCACTTATTTCTATCATTAGATCTCTCATGGTCTGCACTTCTTTGTACAACTTCTCATATTGTGATTTTGCAGATGCCACCATTTTAAATTGTTCTGATATTGCTATGTCTTCCAAAGACTTCACTTTCTGTGAAAATTTCCTATCTGAAAAGAAAGAATTGTTGGTGTTAAGGCAACTATAATAGTACATTAGGCAACGAGCCTATAATGATAGTAATTAAGAAAGCGAATATGGATGTATATGAAACGAGCGCAAGCGAGTTTCATAATTTTCATACGAGCTTCTTAATTACCATTATAGGCGAGTTTCATACGACTTTTTATGCTCGACCATATTTCTAACTTCAAATTACCAGTATTCAGATACCGGTATTGTATCTGACAAGATTGGAAGTGACCTTGTTCTAGGTCGTGAATTGTGAGATGTGCGCAGACAAGAAAGTATTGATTTTTTCCGAGGAACAATAATGTCATTGACCTTGATGTATAATCCCGTTAAACGTGATATTATAATATTATAACCTTGATTATTGAATTCGACATTGAAAAACGAGATGACAAATTGAATTTATTTGAATATTATTTACAATTAACGCTAATTATTATAGTAACAGCACATAACCTTCTGCGACAGTATTGGATTTCAGCCTCCGTGAAGGTACGGTCACACGTCGCTACTTTTGCAGCGCTACTTTTATACTGCAGCTGCAAAAGTTGCGTGTCGTGTTCACACGTA
This sequence comes from Periplaneta americana, assembly GCF_040183065.1. Taxonomy (NCBI): domain Eukaryota; kingdom Metazoa; phylum Arthropoda; class Insecta; order Blattodea; family Blattidae; genus Periplaneta; species Periplaneta americana. Next base: position 194,009,125 of record NC_091118.1, read on the forward strand.
AGCCAAAAGTAGCGCGCTGCACGCTACTTTTCATGCTGCGCAACCCGAGTGCTGCAAAAGTTGCAACTGGAGGTTGCGAGTCTGTTCACACGCAAGGCGCTACTTTTGCAGCCGCAATCATGCTGCAGGTTCCTATCTCCGTGTTGATTTCTCAATATACATTTTGTGGTTATGTTCGCATTATTAAGAAACTCATGCGAAAGCTTCCTTATCTATTATTTGCTTTTCTGTCGTATCTAGTATTCAGAAATTGACATTATTTTTACTATAAAGGTTTTAAAAACGCCTATATACTTAAATGATAATCAACAGCATATTCACGTAATCAATGTTGCCAACCCTCCTGTTTGGAACTACGCTACGGAAAATTTAAAAAATGAATTATATCGTCACCAATTATGCTCAGACTGTGTTGTGTATTTAATAACTGTTACAAATAATTTATTTTCATCACATTTAACATTAAAATATATCCAAACAATGAAAGTATCATTGACACATTTGGGTGGTAACACTGGTTGCAACCGCAGCAAAGGTTTCAACAAAACCGATATCAAAAATGCTGCGGCTGCAACCCTGAGAACCCTGTTCACAGGTCGCTACTTTTAAGCTGCGCGCAGCATGGAAAAGTAGCGGGCAGCAGGTTCGGCAGCCGCTACTTTTCGGGTTGCACCGTTGTTCACACGTCGCAGTACGAGAGTTGCGCAGTTTTTTGTATTGCAGCGCTGCAAAAGTAGCGACGTGTGATCGTACCTTAACTTTTCGCTAATTCTCTTTCGATTACATATCCGAGAATAATCGATACTTGCGGTTTTATAACGGTACAAAGCTGACTTCTCATTGGCTGAACACATGTAAGCTGAAGACCTGTACTTTAATGAATAGGTGTACTTTAATGACATGCATTAAAGGACTGCTACCAGGTGTGTAATTAGTACATTTCGGCATGGTCGAGCATAAACCAATTTATAACATGTCTACATCTGTCATGGCACTAAAAAAATTCCAATATATTAAAATCACCACACAAAGTATAATAAAATAAACGGAACGAAAAACAAACTGTTAAGTCAGTAGAAAAAAATATATAAAAACGCAGTATATGCAATTACAGCAGGATTTATTCAATGATATCCACTATTTACACTTTCTAACATTAAAAATATTCTAATTATAATATTAACCATAAAAATGTTGAATTATGAGGCTATAAACTTTGTTTTTGTTGCAAGGAAGTAGAGAAATAGAAACTGTTAGAATTAATGGAACAAAAGACCTTCAAGATATACGGGGTGAATAACATGCGCCTTTTTTTTTATACAAAGTTTTACAACTGCTCACATTCACTTTCGATTCTGTAAAATCATTATGTTACCTACAATCAGATCAGAAATGGGGAAGGCAATAGTGTGCTTGACATACTATACTCCATTCACTCTTAAAATGGGTCCCAATGTAAACACAAATTGTATCCATCCACCAAAAATCAGACCTGTACACAGCAGACCAAAAATAAGTAAAGATTAAGGAGCGGATTCCTATGTAATTAAATATTATTTTTGCGTGTGATAAAACACAATCATAATCATATCCTAATCATATTAGGACACAAACGGCAAACTGACGCTGTAAAGCACCTCGACATTTCCCCCGTTAAAGTAAGTACAGTGCATATCCCTTTCAGTTCTTCAGTAAAAAATCTTGGCATTCACGTGGATAATAATCTCAACTGGGACATGCAAATCACAGAAACCTGCAGAAAAGTATATTCTATTATCCATGTGCTAAAAAGGATAAATGTTCATCTTCCCTCTTGCTTAAAAAAGTCCCTTGTGCAGACCCTTGTATTTCCCTATTTTGACTATGCTGACATTTTACTGACTGACCTTTCCAGCGACAACAAAACGAAACTTCAACGTGCTCATAATTTGTGTGTACGTTTTGTAAGCAATGTTCGTAAATATGATCACATTATCCCATCCCTGGAAGCAATAGGTTGGCTTAAACTAGATAAGAAAAGAAATTTACATTCACTTCTCCTTCTCTTCGAAATCTTGAACTCTTCTATTCCTTCGTACCTGTCATCTCGCTTCGCTTACCTTTCTTCCCACCACAATCTGAACACACGCTCTCGCCATGAAACAATATTAACAATACCATCCCATCACACCTCCTCATACTCACCCTCTTTCACAATAGCCCTGCCAAGACTCTGGAATTCGTTACCTGCTAGCATCAAGGACTGTCGAAATAAAATTCAATTCAAACGCAAACTTACTAGGCACTTGGTCAGTAATTGAGACTCGTTCAGACATGGTTTCTTGTAAATAGTTCTCTTAATCTATCACAAAATATTTCAATATCCGGTAATTTCATCACTATAGAATTTTGTTATTGTAGGTTTAATTTGTAATTTAGTAAATACAAAAATATTCTTTGTTCTTAACTTCTATGATAAAATGTCTAGCTTTCATTAATCAGGTATTCTTGTCGTACGTTAATTTTTATTGTAATTGTAATTGTAAATTTAATATTAATTGTAATCTTATTGTTCATGTTATAGTTGTAATCCCCTGGTAGAGGGGCAGAGAAGGCCTGACGGCCTTATCTCTACCAGGTTAAATAAATATATACTAATACTAATACAATTAACAAAGTTAAAACTTCCGAACATGAAGTTTCAAGTTTAAAACCCGAATTTTATTTCACGTAAAAACACACATTTTCACAAAAAAAAATTATGTAAATACATATTTTCAGGAAATCTATTATAAACACTGAAATAATTTTTTTACAAGAACTTTTAAACAATCAATTATGTCACTCAGAAGTACGTAATCTTTTTAAGAATTCTTGGTTGCTTCGTGTTTCCAACCGCTGTGCGGTGTATCCGTGATCCATTTTCGTAATAGTATTGCCTCAAGTTCTGAGAACTACTAGGCAGCATATCAGTGTTATTATACAGGGTGTTTCAAAAATACGGGGCATAATTTCATGTATGTATTTCCCACATGTAGACAATCAAAATAGTTCATTACAACATGTGTCCGGAAATGCTTCATTTCCGAGTTATTGGCCTTCACAACATTGAAATTCACCGGAACGTTTTTCTTTCCGCAGGTCGTTCTCATTACAGAAGATGTTCAAAATGTCCACCTCCTGCTTGAATACTGACCTCACATCTATGTCTCATTGACCTGCGAACACGATCCCAAACTCCAGGAGTATTGCGTATGTCCTCAGAACATGCCACAATTCGATTCCGAAGGGATTCCAAATCAGGCACCGGAGACGAATAAACCAATGATTTTAAATGGTCCCACAAGTAGAAATCGAGAGGATTCAGATCAGGTGAGCGTGGAGGCCAAGCAACTGGGCCACCTCTACCTATCCATCGATCAGGAAACCTTCGATCCAAGTACCGGCGAGCCGTACGACTGAAGTGTGCAGGAGCACCATCATGCAAGAAGTGAATGTGTTCACGATTGATCAGTGGAGTGTCTTCTAAAACATGAGGTATGGTGTTTTCCAGGAAGTTTGTGTACGCCTGCCCCATAAGTCTGTTTACAAGTACATAGGGTCCAACTAATCGATCACCAATGATACCAGCCCACATGTTGAGGGAGAACCGCACCTGGTGATGAGATGGAACAGTTGCGCGTGGGTTTTCATACGCCCATACATGCTGATTGTGGAAATTTGTTATGCCATCTCGTGTGAACTGTGCTTCATCTGTAAATAATACTAAGGCAGGAAAGTTCGGATTTACATCACACTGCTGCAAGAACCACTGACAGAACCTAACTCGTGCAGGGTAATTTGCTGGTGACAGGGCCTGTACATGTTGCAAATGATAAGGATACAATTGATACTCTTTCAACAGTCTGCAGACAGTCGTATGAGGAACATTGACTTGCAACGCTATCCTTCGTGTGCTGATAGAAGGAGTCATGTTCACAGCCTCCAGAATCTCCTCCTGTACTTCTGGAGTTGTAGATCTTGGTCGTCCCCTTCCCAAACCAGGAGAGTTAAATTTTCCATACTCGCACAGACGGTAATGGAGACGTACAAATGTCTTCCGATCTGGACATTGTCGCTGTGGGTACCTCTCCTGGTACAAACGACGAGCCAGCGCAGCATTGCCGTCCGCCTTACCGTACATGAAGTGTATCTCTGCCAGCTCTTGATTTGAATACATATCGCACAGTCTAACGCCTACACAACTCTGAATGTAACCTTCGCCTCGGAATGAACTGTCAGAGTGCCCTCTTAATGTCTCCTTTGACGGTAACGACCTGCAGAAAGAAAAACGTTCCGGTGAATTTCAATGTTGTGAAGGCCGTAACTCGGAAATAAAGCATTTCCGGACACATGTTGTAATGAACTATTTTGATTGTCTACATGTGGGAAATACATACCTGAAATTATGCCCCGTATTTTTTAAACACCCTGTATATTAGAAAATAATTTAACATGGACAAGGAGGAGAGATCTTGCAACACATAATTAGGAATGTTTATTGTTGCTGAAGATGATTTCATTCCACGCTTTGTGAAACACAACAGATAAGAGCTCGGGTATGAACATTATTTAATTTAAACAAATCTCTCGCCTCTCGCTCATGTCTATCAAGTAAGGCAATACGTCTTGTTGTGATTCCCTGTTATCGGGCTTCATCAATCGATATCCTTCAAGATATACTGAAAGATGGTTGTTTAAAAAACGATTTGGCTTTCCTATTAGCAAATCTAAGCTTTTTGTGAGACACCATAAAAAAACTCGAAACATCCAAAAACCTGTTGTCTGAAACAGGGAGGTGCATGCCATGAAAATTAAACTAGACTTGCTACCAGGTTCAGAAGTACAAGTACTAAGGGACAAATTCCAGAATGTGTTTGGGAAAAACAGTGGATATATAAAAAAATGTATAAAGTTGCTCAAGTATTGGAGGGTGTGCCTGTAGGTGAAACTGACGGTGTTTGTGTTCGTGACATTCCTCTCTTTAAATATGCACATCTCACGTCCTGTGATGTGGAAAGATCATTTTCACAGTATAAGTCGTTGTTCAGAGATAATCGACATGCATTTGTGATGGAGAATTTGGAGATGACCTTTGTTGTTCACTGCAATTCTCGGCCAACTACTAGCACTCAAGTGTGGTGGATGAGTACCTAGTAACATTTTTTTTTCCAAGCTAAGTAAGTTTTTTTTGTCATATTTAAAATAAATAATTTTTTATTTTTAGATAATATTTTCGTACATTTTAGCACATAAAAAATAAATATATTCAAATTTTTTAGCACATAAAAATCCGCTCCCTAGTAATGATATACTGTTTACATAGTGTTATGGTTCTGTTTCTCTGTGAGTAGAATGTCTTGCAGTCACTACCGCGTGTTAACATTTATAGGACCCAAACTAAGAGTGGACAGACTGTTCATTTGGTTCGGGGGACTTGCTCTGGAAATATGAAAATCATACCAATTTTAATTTATCTTTCTGAAAAGTTTACTAGACACTAGTAATGGTATTAATATATTAAGCTTAATTATAAATTTTCAGTTTTCTACCATATTTATTACTCAGATTTTAATATTTTTAACAGTAGCAGATTCAAAATGCTCCAACAGTCACAAATTTTGGTTTAGAACATTCAAATTATTATGGATGTTACTAAATTAATAGGTATACAGAGCATACTATTTGTTTACGTTTTATGGAGAATATCTCAGAAAGAAAAATAGTTTACTAATTTTACGGGTCAATTATTTTTTATTTCTTTCAGATTTTAATATCTTAAAAAATCTATATATATAATTTGAACTCGTAATGGAAATTACGGGAAAATGGCTGAATGGATTTTAATAAATGACCCCTCATTTTGAAGCTTGAAACCCAAAGTTTTTCAGAAAAATAGCAGTTTCGGTGAAATATCAATTTCCCTACATCATTTTCCTATTTTCTAAAATCCATCAAAAACTGTCGTCAGTTTTGAGATATGGCTTTTCAGAATAAAACAAAACACAGACACACTACAATAAACAAAAGGATATTACACGAAGGCCTTGACCTGCAGGATTGCTGCATATTTAGAGCTCAAATTCAATTGGTTATTAAAAACTTCAAGACTTACTAATGTGGTGTGTAATTTTCTGAGTACAGCTGTGTATTGGACATTAAAATCTACAAAATTTGAGGTGGTTTGATGATATTATTACTATTAGAAATGAAATATTATTATAGTTAATGCCATGATGCGGCAATTTTTCATTAATTATACATACTAATGCTATATTGATGATATGAAAGTGAAACGTTTTGGGGTTATGTAAGTACTGTAGATGTAGAGAATATCTTAAATTAGATCTTCATTTCTATAATTTACTTTTAAATATTTTTATAGTTATTAATCAAGTGGGGTTGGGTCTTTTTCATATACTTAATAGCAGTGTGGTGTAGATATTTATATGCGTCATTCTCTTCAGTATTGGCTCGAGAGAGCGCAAAAATTACAGTTCCTAAGAAAAGACCAAACGGTATTACTTACTGATAAAATAAGAAGCCTACAAAATTATGTAGTCTCCAGAACATTTCAGCAAGATCTCTTAGCAGGATAAAATGATTTTACCCTCTACATTTCAAGCTCTACATGCAGCAGCTATACCAAGATGCTATGTCTATTGTTCGAAAGCATAGCAAACCTGACATTTTTGTAACTTTTACCTAGAATCCACAATGACCTGAAGTAGCTATTGCTTTACTCCCACGTGAAAAACCCACTGATCGTCCTGACATTGTTACTTGCATTTTTGCGCTGAAACTCAAAAACTGAAGGTGAATTAGGTTCAAGAAAAAGTATTTGGCATAAAAAAACAATGTTTCATTATTACAAAAGCAAATAACTTTCAAAATATCTGGTATTCTTCATTCAAAATATTGTAAATCTGGAAAATTTTTATTTGAATGTCTAATGAAGTTAGTTTGCAGCATTTGCTGCACAAGCCACTAGTATATATTATAAGCATACACTTTTTTATTTCTCTCTTGTATAGAGGAGGGACCCGAAGGCTTACACTGCAGCCTGATGCTTATTGTGCTCACCACTCCTATTCTGTAAATGATTGGGTAGTCGAACAGCCTCGTTTTCGTACAAGTACAACACGCTGCACAGTGAACTTAACCTGGGCTACTGCATGGATGATGATAGGCTATATGAATTAATGATGGCGAAATGAGTCCGAGATTCAACGTTTAAAATTACTCAGCAATTCTGCTTCAATTGGTTGAGGGAAAACCCCAGAAAAAACCCCAACCAGGATTTGAACCCGGGCCCACCCGTTTCATGGTCAGAGTGCCACTGTTGCCACGACCTACTCACGAAAATCAGGAGAAAACCATCGAAAAAAAACAGGAGATTACAGTAGATTAATTAAACATGAATTTTCTCTTCTTATAATATTAATTACAAAAATTACATAGCACATCCCTAACCAATGAAATTGAACAATTTTGCTAAATATTACTACTTCATCTTTACTCAGCGTATGTAAATAAGTCATGCAATTTTGTTTTTACACAGTAATGTCTCATTGACAATGTTTCGCATTAAAATGTATTAATCAGGAGTTTTTTGTATATTGACAAACGATTTTAGATAGAGTTAAGTTATGTTTTATTTAACGACGCTCGCAACTGCAGAGGTTATATAAGCGTCGCCGGATGTGCCGGAATTTTGTCCCGCAGGAGTTCTTTTATATGCCAGTAAATCTACTGACATGATTTTAGATAGAACAAGATTTATTTTAAAGATGATATTAAAGAGAGTACTGCATTATCTGCGATTATAACAGATGATAAACGATCCCTTTTCCTGTTTTTGCATAACTACCATTTAACCTGTTCATAATTTTCCCACTCTGATTTATAATTCTGCAAAGAAGTATTTACTCTTCTTTCTTGCTGGGACACTTTCAATCATTTTAAAAGATCACTGTGCATGATATGTAACACAAAAATATCATTAGCTACACTTTACTCTCTCACTGTTTCACGTGTTCTTGCTCTTTAAGCATCATTGTGGCTACGCGTTATGAGTAGGGAGACACAACGAGCTAGAAGAATGTTCTTACTTCTAGCTCGCTGGAGAGACAAATGAAAACATCATTTGACTTGTGTATAAGATGGAAAAGTAAGACATGGTGACATAATATAATCTATACTAATAATAAATCTGTAGCCGAAATTTTTCTGGTAATTTTCGATTTTCCAAAAATAATTGGTCCTAACATATATAATTAATCACCCTGAAACCGAAAATCGCTTTTTTGAAATTTTTGTTTGTATGTCTGTCTGTCTGTATGTTACCTTTTCACGCGATAATGGCTGAATGGATTTCGATGAAAATTGGAATATAAATTAAGTTCGTTGTAACTTAGATTTTAGGCTATATGGCATTCAAAATACATTATTTAAAAGGGGGGTTATAAGGGGGCCTGAATTAAATAAATCGAAATATCTCGCTTATTATTGATTTCTGTGAAAAATGTTACATAACAAAAGTTTCTTTAAAAATAATTTGCGATAAGTTTTATTCCTTGAAACATTTTGATAGGACTCATATTTAATGAGATAAATGTGTTTTAAAATTAAAATAACTGCCATCTAAGGCAGTGTAATGAATTAAAAAACAAATAACTTCGTATATAAGGGGCCTTAGACAGCAACAATCGAAAGCTATGAAAGACAGCCTACAGATAATGTTTCTGTGTTTGTATGAAGTAATATCGGAAGCTAAATCAACCGATTTGTATAATTAATTATTAATTCACTATTGGAAAGTGTAGTTTCTTTAGATGGACATAATGCTATAATGTTATTACAGTAACTTCTGAGTGAATCGAGGACAGGTAAGATTAAAATAGCTTCTTATGCAAAGAAAACTTGATAGGCTATTCTGTACATTCGTTTCCTGTATTTCCTAAAATAATTTTTATGGCCAAATGAGTGGTCTCTGGATCAAAATGATCGCATTTTAATTATGCAAATACCATTTAAATTAAGTAAATAATAAACGATTTATCCTTATATCAAACACGAATGTTCCCTGGATCAAATGTCCTATTTTAATTATGTAATTACTTTATATTTATTTCTAACGGGTGCAGCGGAGCGCACGGGTACGGCTAGTATGTAATAAATTAAAAATCTGGGCATAAAACCAGGTGACTGCAGCATGCCAAAAACGAAGGAGAAATTCGGACTTTTTGCAAAAAAAAAAAAAAAAAAGAAGTAGAGCAGTAGATTCAATGGAAAAACAGGAAATCTCCTGCTTAATCAGTAAGTATGGCAACACTCAACACTAGGTCAGACATGCTATAGGCATCCAACAAGGAAAACTCAGTGCGCAGAAACCAGCGGCCATGACTGTCTCGCACAGATGACGTATGCTCCCATTCCCAGCATGCTCTCATGCCTATTGCAGAGGGGTAAGAGGGGTATAGCATGCGCGCTGTGAGGAGTTCGAGCTGAGTTTTGCTTGCAGGATACCTATAACTGTTACTTCACAGTGATGGACAAGCATATACTTAAACATGAAGTATGTGTAAAATATAATGAAGCTGTGAAAAAATCATGGTATGTCGATACTTATGTTAATAATTTGTTACCTTCTTTACGTTGTTTATATTTCTGAATTCTCGAGCATTCCCCCAGAAGATTGTTCTCTACAAGAGGCGAGATTAAAATCTTCTCACTGTACGAAATTTTTGTTTCTGAATTTCGTTTATGATGCTCTTCCAGTCCAAGAATCATCAGAGGATCCTCACACTCTCCGAAGTTAAGGTCTGCCACGCTTGCCAACTTCTGTGCAGCAATGATCTGCTGTGCCTTCTGGGAGACTTCAGAAAACTGAGACATACTTTCACATGCAGCCTTCTTAAGTGCTGATCGCTGCAGTTTCTTTTTCATGTACTCTCTGTATGCACATTCTACTTCCGATTTCAGTTTGTTTAGTTCTTCCAACTCTATTTTGCCGACATATTTGTTAGAATATTCTTCTTTGCAGTTGTAACCTTCTGAAGGTTTAAAAATCGTCTCATCAATGGAAGTTTCCTCTGTTTCTTCTGAAATGTAAGAAAAGCAAAGTTTGATTAAATGAGTGAAGTATGAATACGTGTAAGCACCAATCATTATGACTGATATTTTATATAGTGGAAGTATTGGCTTCTTAAATATATACACATAAGTTGATAGAGACGAAACAGCATTTGAAAAGAAAGTTAAGGAAACAGAAACAGCACTGACAACAGTAGTATCTTTAATTCGGAATGGAGGAGGTATTTGCGTCGACAGCTTCTTCCTTTGTACCCCACACCAATGAAATTATGGAAGGCCTACATTGTTACTGTGTCTACTATTAGTACAGACTAACATGGGATTAATTTTCTATCTGCACAACAATCTACATGCAAAAGTACTAGGCCTATAAGAGGGTGAGCTAAAAGCTTTGACAGTGATCACATCGTGTCTCAAGAGTGATGCGTTACAATTTGAGGTTATTTTCAATTATTTAAATACTTTTTTCTCCCACGTGTGGTATGGGGATATGTGGAAGTTTCAGTAAAATGTTTTCACATTTCTAGAATGTTATGAACATACATTTTCCGACTAAACTAGCGCTAAGATGCTTCCTCATACTTTGCTTATACATTTTCAGGTGAATGTTACTTATGTCCCGCCCACTATAGGAGACATAGGCCAGTTTTACACTAATCCTAAACATCTTGACGGGATAATAAAAACCTAACCTAACCTAACCTAAGTGCGTCGGTGTCTATTCCAAAATCGGCGGAAGTCGCTCAATGCTCCTTTAACCAATATTCGTTCAGTGGGCGGTGGATACTCTACAATGACCCATTTTCAACTCTCCTCAGTCATAGTAACATAATTTTGGTGACATTACAAAAATTTCACGCTAATGTAAACCACGCTATGCCTTCCATACACGAATCTGTGACAGGTTAGATTAGTTTAGGCTTTTGTTATACCTTGCATATACAGATCTGTAACAAGTTAGGTTAGTTTAAGATTTTATTATCTTGCATATACGCTGGATAAAGGTTAGTGATTTTTTTTTTTCTGGAGTTTATCCAGGTGGTGTAATGGATTTCACTTCCGAAATCAACAGAAGCAACTCAGCGCTAGTTTCACCAAAATTACTGTATAACACCCACTTTCATTTATAAAAACCACCATACGAAACAAGATATAAAGGAGAGCACAATGTGTAATAATATTACGAACTCGCACAGTGAGGTTATTTCATTACACCTTAGTAGGCCTATATGGTATCGGCTACATGTTTTTTATTACACAGCATAGCACTATTAAATTCAGAAGTTTAGTATGAAATGTCCTGACAGTGTAGGCCATAGACAAATAAATAGAGGTGTAAACCGCTATAAGCATATGATTCATTTGCTCACGAAGTACTTTTCACACAAATACAGACGAAGATACAAACATATGGACTCACTTTTAATAACTTTATTACCCTCCATTTGTGTTACTTTTCAAGTTAACACATAAAGTAAATGTTTCAAACTGTTACTGACAGCCAACGTCAACCACAACACAACGCCATTCCATAACACAATCATTACGCGCGTATTCGCGTCGAAAATAATAATAAACTATCTCGCCAGATAGCAGAACTTTCGCTCCCAAAACCATAGCCAACTTAACATCGAAAGGAAGTCGACTAATAAAGGCGGTACCGATGAAGTGTAGCAAATGTCCGCTTGAATCGCTGTTATCTTCTATTATATCATGCAAAGACGTTTTATAGTTTAACCATATCATGTGATTATATTCTGTAAAAGGAAAAAAAAAAAAAAAAAAATGTTATGTTTTATTTAACGACTCTCGCAACTACCGAGGTTGTATCAGTGTCGCCGGTGTGCCGGAATTTTGTCCAACAGGAGTTCTTTTACATACCAGTAAATCTACTGACATGAGCCTGTCTCAAATGCCATCAACCTAACCCGGGATCGAACCCGCAACCTCGAGCACTGAACGCCAACGCTATACCAACTCCGCCAACCAGGCCGACTCTGTACAAAGATCTCACAGTTTAGATGTGATTATGAATGAAACTAATTAAAATAGATTGTTATATGTAGGCCTATATTTTATTTGACACACAAACAATAAATCAACGTAGCGACATACCGGTACCGGTATTCACCGACTCGGATTTTTCATAATGTAATTTCAGCTGACTTGTTTGAAGTGTGCGTAGTCATCAGTCATCACGGATAGATATCTAGAATTTAGAAAGCAATTGGAACGCTTGTAAGTACTGTAATAAAGGTTTCCTCAAGAAAAAGAAATTATTGAGAGATACCGTAAAACTGATCAGAAAAAAATTAGAGCTCAGGTACACTAAAGCAGATTTCAGAGCACAGATAATTACAGTAAAGTCCGATATAACGCGGCTATGGGGGGAGGGGCATAATAATTCACCCACATGTTGCAGATTATTCGTGGTATAGCCTAACAGAAGGTGACATAAAGCACCAGTTTATCTGGATAATTTTATGCCATCAAACATGCAAATAAAATGATTACCAATTATATATTTTTACTCCTATAAAGCATAAAATGCAAGAGTTAAAAACTGTCCTTAATCGCTCAACCTACTGTAGGCCTTGGACTATTTTACTATTAGCATGAAAGTCAGAATTTCAGATGGGGTTGCATGCAGTGTTCGTCTACAATATGTACACTACCGAAAAAAATCCACATGCCAAAGCAGAAGTAGACGATCATCCAACCAGAATTGATGTATCATGTGGTTAGCATGATGATCCCCCCAGCTGTTATAGCTGGCTTTCGTAACTGGTTTTCACTACCTAGCATAGCTCCCCAAATGCATCACGATGCCGAGTGGCTACTGATCTCATACAAAAGTCGAAATTTCATGAGAAAATTTTTTCCCCCAGCAAGCGAATCCTACACAAGATGCCACAGCACAGAACAGCTTCATTGAACAGAAAATATATTGCATTAATTAGCCTATTTCTCTTTTAGACCTATACCGGTACTATCCATTTGTAAACTGAAACGAAAAAGAAATATCCAAATCAACACAACTATTATTTTATTACCGGTACCAGTACTGAAATTGGGTGACATATTCTATGTTCCAATGTATCCCCGAGACAGCGCAAATTCTTTTTAGTGCTGTCTTGTAATAATTCTGTTTTTAGGTGCACTAACAAAATTAAGAATGTAGGCTACTGATTTTTTCCTTCATTCCTATCAAGTAATTTGTATACAAAGTATTTCGGAAAGCGAAATTTGTTTGTTTTTCTTGGCAATAGGCAGAACTTGAATGAGATGATCATGATGATATTATATCCGTAGGCGACGACTACATGCATGCTCTAGGGCCCAAGCCCCCAATGGATATATCTTCAGTGGGTGGGCAAAAGGACTTAAGTCATTATTTCTGTGATATAAGACTTTCTTCATTAAACCTGTTTCCTAAAAGAGATCCTAAAACCAGTGAGGTCAAAAAATAAAGAAAATCATGAAATAGCCAAAACATGTCACTTTTCGGATTTACAGCAGTTGTTTAAATCTTTGAAAATTCCTTTTGTAAATTTTGCATTAAGTGACTTAAGCTCTTTTGCCCGCATTTAATGGGTTCTCGGCACCCACGGATTTTTATTCTGAATTTAATTTCGATTTTCATTTCCGTGCCATGATGGAGTTAAAAATAATTTTCATGGATCATGTAATGTGGGCTTTACTACAGAATATAAGTTATCTAATGTACATGATGCAATTTAAAAAAAATTGTGATAGCTATCTATCGAGTTCATTTTCACTGCAATATACAGTAGCATTCATTGGTATTACTGGTCGGAGCCAATATTAACTTGAATTACTTTATTTCTATTTTAGATTGCACGAATACTGCCGATTGTTTTATCTTACCGTCTCATTTTTAACACTGACCTCGCTGATTTAGAGTATATCAGTGCCAAAATGTGAGCACCCATTGAAAAAATTGAAAGTCGACACTTATAATGATATTAATAATCACTGATGAACTTATTGAACACTTCACTGAGTTAATATTATAAATTTTGGTGGTATGTTACCTGATTCACTAGTTTCGACAGGGTTTGGATCATCTTTACGATTCAGAGGATGATGCAAACCACGTCGAAACTATCTTTATTTTAATGTTCAGGCATTTTAGATATTGTCATTCGCCATATCACGTCAAAACTAGTCAATCAGGTAACACATCACCAAAATTTATAATATTAACACAATAAAGTAGTTATTACGTGTTCAATAATGTTCATCATTGATATTATGTAAGTGTTAAAAGAGTGTATCCAAAAATTATATTAATAACTGAGATGATGTGAAAATGTCGACTAATGTGATTGTAGAATTCATGGCTTCAAATCTTACAGTTATGGATATATGGTATTCGTCTCTCATTTAAATAATAAATGCAAGAGTTAAAAAAACTTCATTTTATTTTTAATTCTTATATTGCTGTATTGTATGCAACATTTTAAATAAGAAAGTGAAAATTACAGGCCCATTTTATATTATAGACAGTTTCTGACATCGAATACAAAAGCCCTACATTGTTGGTCATATAACGTTTACTTACAAACAATTGTCAGCAAAAGACAAGAATTCATAAGCAAACTATTAAAAGCAAATTAAACTACGATTTGAGATTTCTTTTCCACTTAACTGTTTAAAGCAGTTTGTGAATACATTTGGTAATGAATAAATTACCAGTTTCATAAGCTCTTAACAGTGAAATTCAAAATTGTGGGTGCATGTCTTGTCATACACAATTATTTGTTTGTCATATGATATTTTGTATATCACTGACGGCTGCAATCAAACAGTTCTATCCAGTTGTAAACCTTACACGAAATTAAGTACATTGTTAAAACTTACGCATCATATCACACATATTAATATTGAAATTCTGCTTCGAGTAACTATCAGAAGATAAGAGTTAGTTGAAATGTGATAGCAAAAGTGGGGCCAGATTTAGACAATGAGCTAACACTAGGCAGTAGTATTTGAGCTAATCTTTTGTGGGAAGATTGACCACAAATTTCCGAACTATATTTTGAATTGAAAAAAAAATTGTTATAGGTACTGGTACTGGTAATGCAGTCATTTGGACATATAAGTAACTGCCCTTTGTTCAGACTGTTGTAGCTAGACAATTAGCTTTGGAAAAAATTAAAAGCTGGATAGTTGTGCTTTATGCAACTGCCTAGTTTGCATCTGTGTAAATATGGCCCTCAGCACAAAGTCGTTTGATTGGTTTCAGCATGAAAGAGCTAAAACTTTAATATAGAGTTAGTGAGGTAAGAGAGAGGTTAATGTATTGAAGCTAAATCTGCATGCAGCTGTTTACAATTAATAATTTCAACATAATTTGAAGTAAAACAAAAAACAAATTTTTTAAAACGTCATCTATTGTAAGGCACACTTTATATTATGGAGTCTTGTATAATAATAATAATAATAATAATAATAATAATAATAATAATAATAATAATAATAATAATAATAATAATGTTATGAAGACCTTCATGAAAATGTTCTCTCTTGGATTACAACAAATAATACAAATTTTAAAAATTTAAACAATTCACTTCCATCTTAAATTTGAGGTCCGTATGTATTAAAAACATTTTCCTAGTTTAATCACACAAAACGATATAATTAATCTCTTATCGAATGTGCCCAAAAACATGTGGTAAGAATGTAGTTAACAATACTGAGATCTGGAGTCGAAACTAATCTTCTTAAAGTTTTTAAACCAGTTCCTTAAATTAACTCCAGATTCATAATTCAATTCACGTGAAGTACCTAATTGGAATACCATTTATGTCCCCAAAGCCCAATAAATTTATTATTAAACTTACATCTCAGCTCGCAATACATCAATAGTTTCAATTAACTATGGCATGCCCAATATTATGATATTGTAACCTATGCATTAAAAATTGTCATTTAATCTCACATTCTGTATACAAGGGATATGTTAATTATATATCCCGTAATTGAAAGAATTGATTCTTTATGACCCACGTTTTTAAAAGGAGATAGAAATGTGTTACTTTCTTAAATTTACAAATATTAATTATATTCTAAAGCTCTTTTAAATATAATTATTTCAAAATATTATCTTACTGTTTTCTAATGTTACCGGTATCTGTTTTTCAAGATATACAGGGTGGGAGTGAAATAACCCTGCACATTTTCAGAGCAAGTAGCTTATGTTGTATGTGACAAAAAAGTATAATACCATATTAGTTGAAAGTTCATAGTTTGCTCAGAAAAAAAAAAATGTTTCTTCCCCCCCCCCCAAATGTTTAATTCCCTATTATCTGGTACCAGTAACTAATGTGAATAAGATCGCGAATTTTGTTAATTTCGATAGAAAATCTAATAAAAAAAAATCATTTATCCTTCTGGTATATTTCAATAGCGTGAACAGTTTTCGCGTAAATTTATAGTCCCGTCGCTCTAATTTCCGGCAGCCAATCGCGTTGCAGGTCGGCTACATTTAAACGTGTGCGTCTTGTGATTCGCTGATTCATTTCTTAAGGCTCGATAAATACTTAATATAATCGCCCGCCATTTTAGCTCTTTCGTTGGCGTTCGCAGAAAGCACACGAAGACCTTATTTGCCGCTCAATTATTTGCTGAATTACATTGCGTTCGATTTATAATCATAGGAGCTACGACATGATGTTTAACAGTGTGGCAAATAGATTCCTCGTATGGTAGCTCGGCAACGTAAGAACGTAAGAACAAAAATGGCGAACGATACTACCTATCTAGACTTTATAGAGCCTTCACTTTCTAAGACGTAAGCAAAGAGGCGGAGTCACGCCGGAAATAACAGCATCGGGACTATAATTTAAAAACCAATGGCTGTGTTCAGCCGGGACAGCGCTAATTCAGCTATTCATTTTTGCTGAGTTACAGCAGCTGTGAGGTCCTGAACGACCATTGCAAAATGTCCGCTGTGTTTACAAAGAAACACGCTGCTATTGTTCCGTCTACTACGGAATATATTATGATACCATTGGTTCTTGCCTTCTCCCTCCACTTTCGCTGGCTAGCAGCAGGCTTGCAGCAAAAAAAATTTTGCTACGAAAAATGGCGCCCGCTACTTCAGCGCTGTCAGCCAGCAAGGCATTCAGTGCTGTCGCTATGTCAGCGCTACCTCAGCGCTGTCCTGGCTGAACGCAGCCAATAATTTCAAGCCACTGAATGATGCAACCAGATTGCAACGTTGTAGTCAGAGAGAAGTTCACGTAGTGAGACAGACCTGAGTTTTTTTTACCTTTCACATCTGTATTACGAGAAGAAAGAGCAGTGTGTTAGCAGCCATGTTGCTGGACTGCTGTAACTTCGAACTCTATTTTCTAATTAATCTTGGATTTAATCACAAAACTTAATATAGGTTATGTATTCATTCAAGCATACCTTATTTTACCTTTCAATCTGTAGAATTATTTCACTTTTACCCTGTATAGGTACGGTACCAGTGATAATAAAAAAAATGAACCATATGATATGTTATTAAAAAAACAAACAAAAATATTGGTATAATATTCAAAGATAAACCACACATGTCGGACCAATTATACAGTGTTCATAGATTTGATAAGAAACGTAAAAAATTTTATATTACAGTTGTATGAACACTAATAAATATAATATAATTATTAAAAAATTAGTGAAAGTCACACATGTTTCGGAGATGCTTCTCCATCCTCAGTGACTTTACCACGACGGCTGGTTCAGGTGATCGAACCGCGTTGTTGCTTGGCTTAAAGGAGACTGCAGTCTCCGCATTGTTGCTTGACTTAAAGGAGACTGCAGTCTCCACGTTGTTGCTTGACTTAAAGGAGACTGCAGTCTCCGCGTTGTTGCTCGACTTAAAGGAGACTGCAGTCTCCGCGTTGTTGCTTGACTTAAAGGAGACTGCAGTCTCCGCGTTGTTGCTTGACTTAAAGGAGACTGCAGTCTCCGCGTTGTTGCTTGTCTTAAAGGCGACTGCAGTCTCCTTTAAGCCAAGCAACAACGCGGTTCGATCACCTGAACCAGCCGTCATGGTAAAGTCACTGAGGATGGAGAAGCATCTCCGAAACATGTCTGACTTTTACTAATTTTTTAATAATTATATTATATTTATTAGTGTTCATATAACTGTAATATATAATTTTTTATGTTTCTTATATTGGTATAATTCTTAAGTAAAAAAGAAAAAAAATTTATATATTTTGGAGCAAACAAAAAACCAATTATAATATCACTTTTACCGATCTTAGGAAAACAGATCAGAAAGAGGGTATTTAAGATGTGATGTGCTTATGCATAACAAATGTCTTGAATCATAATATGTACTCTTCTTCCTGCTCATCTATATAAATTGTAGTTTATAAATATTTCATATGACAAGAGTGAAATTAGAACCATACCATATTTCCTTAGAAAAGACCATTGAACATATCAACTTACCACACCCACAACTTCCATCAGAGATCTCCATCAACTGATTACATGCCAATAGCAAAACACCTAACATGCTGTTCAAACTAATACTGCACAATGGTAAAGATGTGGCTTCCCAACATCCTCGTATCCATGCCACTTCTGAGATGGTATTTATGCAAATCTCGTCTACTCTGTTAATCTGAAGGCTACTGAATGGTGATATTGAACGACCTTCTATTCACATGTTGCAAATGTAACAAAACTGTGGAAGACATTAACATCTATGAGCATAAGCTACATGGATATCTGAAAAATTAAGGAATACAACAGTTTAGAATCTGAAAACGTTTCATCATCTCTCAAGAAGGTGTCTAGTTGACTGTCAAAACAGATTTTAGTATTAAATATACATATCATAATTCTATTTAAGCTTTCTGTTAAACATTTGCAGGCCTGTCTTGCATTTATAGACTTGAAAAGTGAACATGCTCATTTTCTCTTTTGAATGCATTACCATATAAAGCAATACTGGTAGCAACTGACCTTCATTCCAGAGTCATGTAGGCAATTTCATACACAGAAAAAAGTGTCAATATGTATATAGAGTGTTAGTTGGGAGGCCAGAGGGAAAGAGACCTTTGGGGAGGTCGAGACGTAGATGGGAGGATAATATTAAAATGGATTTGAGGAAGGTGGCAGTGGCATACACAGATTTTGTCAAGAGGGGGTCATTATTAAAATTGTTTACAACAGCCGTGGCGAGAATGCGACTCGCGAGGACATTGTGACTCGCAGTGAGAGCTATGCATTTCTCTTGCTTCTAACCTTCCCCAACCCCCACCCTCTCACTCACTGGAGTCAAACTCCGTTCCATTTGTATTTGTCTCTGACCTGCGAGTGGCATATGTCTCTCTCGAAACCATGTACCTCTACAAAAACGGAAGTTTCAAATAGGATGGGAGGACGCATTTTTTTTGCTGTCAATATGATGAGAATATTAAATGTATGATTTGTTCACGAGTATTACGAGGAAAACGGTTGTATAACATAAAACAGCATTATACTACATGTTACTCATGAAACATTAAAATTTTGGTGTTAACAATAATATCATCATCATCATCATCATCATCATCATCATCATCATCATCATCATCATCATCATCATCTCTGTACCTCGAACCTTTTTCAGCAGATGGACGAATAATGCGGTTAGCTCTTAAATTTGAACTCACTGATTTACTATGTGATGTCAAATGAAAGCTAGATGTAAGGACTTAACAAATGTTGACCTTTTCAAATCTTTGCCAAAAAATAAGTATCCGAAGCTAAGTTCTTTCGCTTGCTCTGTTGAAGCCATGTTCGCTAAAACTTACGTTTGTGAAAAATTATTTTCAACAATGAAAATAGTAAAAGCCAAATTTAGATCACGACTGACAGACAAATACCTTCGTGATCAACTACGATTGGCAGTAAGTGGCATAATTCCTGATTTTGAAACTTTGTCGCAGACACATTCTGAAGACGGTTAATTTTAGGTTGTGATATTGTTCATTTATTCTTCATTCCTTTCTTCGTTACACGTACTAAACATTAGTTTGTAACCTTATACTCTATAAAATTATATTTAAGCGCTTGACATAAGGAAAATGAAAATCCGTTAATAAGTCAGACAGTTGCTTCACTTCCCCTTCGGGTGTCCGCCTCCCTCCATAGGTGCTATGCACGTTGCAGGTTACACAGTGGCTCGGCGCACAACTAAATTTTCGCCACCGCTGGTTTACAATATACATTATTGGTATTTTAAATTTTGTGTATTATTATTATTATTATTATTATTATTATTTTTATTATTATTATTAGCTGAGTTTTCACAGGAGGATGTGAAACTATTTCTGGCAAGAACATTCGTGACAACATGTCATGCTAGGCTGCAAAGAAACATTTGCAATGTGAAATTTTCATTAACCTCAGCGATTTTTTGCTAAAAAATTGTAAAATTGAGCTTTGCAATCACTTAGACATATCAAATAACCTGGAACGATAATGTGAAGTTTATATTAAAAATATGAACTGCCAAATGCACAAAGCGCTAAACGAACATTTCAAAATGAAGTCAGAACTCAAACTAACAAATAGGTGAATACTGCTCTTAAAATTAATTTAAAATCGACAATGTACAATATTTAACATCTTCACTACAGAACTGTCGAAACAACCTTTTCTACTACTAAGATTTATTTCAAATCATTCGGGATCCAGAATTAACAACCATAAAACATAAAGGGAAATGAAACGAGCAAAATAATGATTCGATTTGTGCTTTAAAATAAAAATTTATGTGTTAACATATAGATGAATTTGAAAAGAGGCCTTCAGAATTTCCATTACGATCTTCTAAACCTCATAAATGGGAATTTGAAAGGATTTAAGGATATTACATATAAATTTTGGTAAACAACCCCTCGCTCCAAATAGTAAGTCTGCAACATCCCAGTTGTAAAGAGAAATGCCATATTTTTCACTGAGGTATGGAAGACAAGGTACATATTTAGCTCACTTGTCGTCATTTATCTGCAGTGCTTGATTTGTGTCTCGTTCAAAGCAAATCGTAGGGTCTAAGACCATCGCTTTCTGGGTTCTAAACAATAAGTTAAATTTCATATTATGTCAGCTTCATTTTATTACAATGTTGGTACTAGGCGGTAGGTCTCTCTATAAAAGAATGCACTGTTATAATTCGAATGTGACACAGCATCAATCACAGGGATTATATTGAACGAGGGTCAGGTGGATTATGCTTTATGTCGATGTAGATTTTGTTACTCTGGGAGTGAAAAATTAGAGAAGGGAAAACGATTATGGATAAAAATATGGCTAAAATCTAAATATGTCGCTTTTTCAAAAAGTTCAAAGGGGGTTCAAGCCGGTAACTCCCCTCCTTGCGCACATCCCTGGAAGGTGGGATATGATGTAGAAACTGGATTAATCTTGCTCAGGATAGGAATTGATGACGGGCTTATGTGAGGGCAGCAATGAATCTCTGGGTTCTCTAAAAGCAATAAGTAGGTAGTAGGTAAGTAAGTAAGCATAATAATAATGATAATAATAATAATAATAATAATAATAATAATAATAATAATAATGTATTTCTAATTGGCAGTAAAACCTAATAGTAAAAAAACATTATCATTGGCTGTGGAATTTACGAATAAAGCTCCAAAGAACTTGTGCAAGCATTCTAAATGATTATTGCTTCAGTTTTCTACTTACAATACCGGTACTGTATCATTTTAATTTAGTACAGTTTATCTTTGTCATGTTCGACATTATTCTTGTTTAATTTATTATAAATCTATTATGGCAATATAGTGATTTCTATATAATACAAAGAGTGATGTCTGAAAAATCACACTTACTTTTTTTAATAAACATTTATATTAACTTTAGAGCATGCTATCTTGATTTTATGAAAATGTAAATAAAAGTGACTTTCATATAAAGCAAATTCAAGCCAATCCACAAGATGTCAAGGACTCGACTTATCCTGCTTCAGCTGGTAAAAGTCAGATAAAGTCAACCCCAAGACAGACCAAATCGGACCAGAGGATGGAGAGAGGTTAAGGCTTCCACCTTTACAGACAATCGACAATCAATGGCAGTAGGGATGTTAGTCCTATGTGCTCACCACCTTTACCCCTAAGGAAATACCCCTGGTACTCATTTCTGTTAAATCCCAGGTCTATTGTGCGGCCAGAAGGATTAGATCAATGGAAAAATCTATGACCCCATCAGGAATCGGACCTATGATGTTCTAACTTGCAGCATTATGCTTTAACTGCGATGCTACCACGTGTCCTACTTCAGCTCGAAGATTTTGATATTAAACTGATGGTGCAATTCTGAAAAAATATTGTGACAAACTACAGTGTTAAAGTTAAGAGTTTTATTTTATTATGACTAAGGATATTGTAGTTGATTCCTTGCTAAGTGCGTTACAAGTAATTCCTATTTTTGTTAAATATGTTTTTGCCAGTATAAAGTTCTTATTCAATTGTGCAATGAGCGACAGTTAATATTCTTTCATTTATTTGTACCTTCGAAATTCTTCGATAAAAAATTATTATTATCGTACACCAATTTACAAGGATATAAATAATAGGAGTCAATCAGAACCAGTGATAACATGTCAACTCTTTCTCCTGAAAATTATCAGTATAGATATCGTACGGTAATAAATTCATAACAGCTGTGAAAAGAATAAATTATAATTTATAGTAATATACCGAAAGCAAGGGTAAGGATAAAGCGTTCTATAACAATACAAAGTTTTTGAGAAGGCCCTTCTAAATCAGTACTTAGGCAATCGTTTACTTTAGTCTGTGGCGTTGCAAAGCCCTGGCAGTGCCTACTAACAAACACCCTTACATGGAGAGCTCCCAAATTTCGGAAATTTCTTAATTTAAGGGGTCCCCATAAGATGATTTCGATGGTGGAAGGAAATTTAAGTAACATTTCATTAACTTCAACATTGCCATTACTTACAGAATAAAATACCGATTTATTAAAATAAAATATGACAGGTGTCAGACAGTCTTTGAGATAACTTGTCCTTTTTATTATTCCTGCTCCTGTGGTCCACCGCTGTGGAATAATGGTTAGCGCGTCTGATCGTGAAATGAGGGGGCCCGGGTTCAAATCCTGATTGGAACAAGTTACCTGGAGTTTTCCCTCAACCAACTGAAGCAGAATTGCTGGGCAATTTTCGGCGTTGGACCTCAGACTCATCTCGCCCGCCATCATTAATTATTTACATATCATCATCCATACAATAGCTCAGGTTAAGTTCACGGTGCAGTGTGCTATACTTGTACAAGAGTACGGCCTTTCAGCCACCCAATCATTCACAGGAGTGGTAAAAGCACAATAAGCCTCAGGCTGCAGTGCAAGCCTTCGGGTCCTTCTCTGTACAAGATTTTAAAAAAGTATAAACGTGAGATTATTCAAAGAATAAATCTAATTTTATCATAAGAGGGAGCAAGGTCAACAACTAACATGTTCATTTTAATTTATCTATCAGTACCAATATTGATTTTTTTTTAAGCATATAGTATTTATGGAAGGGAAAATATAAAAAGAAGTCCTCGATGATAAACAGTAGTAAAATATTTGGAAATAGTCAACATTTTTTTTCTCCATTATTGTATCTTGTACAATAATGAAAACTGGTATGGTTAAAACATCATCCTTCTGCTATATGATAAAAATATTTTTACGATTAAAACAATTATTCATAATTTTTTGTTTTTCAAAATTCTAAACAGAGGCAGTTCACTGTGCAGTGATGAAGCGTTTCCCTCATAATTCATAAATTTGTTAACTTTTTCATGTTCTCTCTCTTTCATTTTATTGCTGTAACTCATGTTTACAATATCATGCTCTTTCAACTACATTCCTTAATAAATAATTTTTTTTATTATTTTGTGTTAGAAGAAAATACTGATATTTGAACATTTTAAAAAATGAATTTATCTTTTATCAGGCAATCTATCAAAGGTAGAGAAGTGATTTTGCATCATATTGTACATATGACATGCATAAATACACACAAAAAATTCCATCATAAAATGTTGGATAGTTTTTGAGTTATGAGGGAAACGCTTCATCACTGCACAGTGAACTGCCACCATTTGAATTTTGAAAAAAAAAATATATATATATATATATATATATATATATATATATATATATATATATAATTTTTTTTTTTAATCGTAAAAATATTTCTATCATGTAGCAGAAGAACATTGTTTTTTTACACATATTAATTTTCATTATTGTACAAGATACAGTAATGGAGGAAAAAATTTTTGAATATTTTCAAAATTTTACTGCTGTAAGCTGTACCTAACCCCTTAAAGCAATACTGTATAGAGGGATAAACACATTTCTCTCTGGATTATGCACACATTACTGAATTAAAACTAGAGTGTGTGAAGTTATAAGCTTATTAATCCTTCGGTTATAGAGGACTTAACTCCAATCACCAATGTACAATTTTATTATTAATATTAACTGCAATGTAATTTAAGTTTCTTTTGTTAAACATTTGCAACAACAATTTTAAATATAAGCGACCATTGACAATATGTCTTCTTTTTTATCTATTATAGTTTACATGTCTGCAAATACAGGGAAAAAATCAATACACCAGGATAGAAAGAAGGTCGTTTACTACTGTATTACACTTGTGAATAAATTTAAATAGCATTCACTCTTAATAAATACATATTAGGCACGGTAAATATTATACATTATTACAGTTATAAAAATATATGTTAATGGATTCCTGCTGCCAATTTGATGTGCAGATTTACTATAGGCCTGTGCAATTATGAACTTGTGCTGATCTAAGAAAATTACAGTTGCTTGTCGATGTCAAACTCATAATACCAGTATACAGAATTATCACATAACCTTACTCTCTCAGATATTTTGAGGCCACAATTTAGAATCTAAAGTTCTCTCTTTTTAGTGAGTATTCTTAGGTAAAGAAAATTGAGCTTAATTTTTATGTAAGGAGCGTTTCAGGTAGCCTCTCAATCTTGTAAGAGTTGACAATGCAGACGATTAAGTGGATTGTTGAGAAAGATAAATGTTTGTGCTGACTTTTATTACAGCTTGTGAGCATATGAAATGTTTTCACATTCACAGCATTTGTAATAGACGTTTTACTACCAATCTCTGCAGTAACTCAGAGGTGCACAACATACTTCAATTACCGTACCTTAATCTTTTTCTAACCTCCTGAGTCCTGACACATTTGTAGTTTTATTTTTAAAGTTCAAATATAATTCTACACTTCAAAAAAAGTCACCGATATGAGGAAAAATGCTGAAAGAATTCTGCAGGTTATAGATAGGACATAAATGTAGGTATATTATACTAGACTTCGGGTCTCTGCACATACATCTTACATCGTAATCTTGCATGAAGTATAGTATACTATACTCTCAGGGCTCAGGAGGTTAAGTCAGATTATTGCTTTTAATTACTTCACAATGAAATTGCTTAAGTAATTTGTAACAGCAAACAATCAATAGGATGCATTTCTTCGTACTAACCACACCATAACAATATTGCACACCCTAGTCTCTCGTTTAAAACAAGGTAAGCTACTGAATTCATATAAAGCTGGTTTATGGCGCTTCATGTTAAATCAATAACTACAATTTTTACGAAACGTGTATTTTGTGTGTTTTAATATTGGGTATATTAATAAGGAAAAGATGTCGTTAGCATATCTTTCACCTTCTCCCACTTACAAATTGATTCACTTTATTCTTGCTTTAACTGCAAATATCTAATAACATAAATATTACAAAAATATTTTTAATTGTTTTGATTGAAGTCATGTTATTTTAGGCATCCAACAAACAAAACTCCGTGTGCAGAAACCAGCGGGCGTGAGTGTCCCACGCAGATGACGCATGCGCACATATTATCTTCTTCTGCTGAACTGAACACGTATTATTGCTACCGAGTCAGGGAGTCACATAGCATTTTATATTAAACATTAATTTAATTTAATTTAAATATTTAAAACTTAAATATGAGGACAGTTCCAGTGAAGATAGATACCGATTGTGACTTAGAAAGAGACGATGTTGACATCTTGTAATGTTATATTCACTTAATTGATTATTGTTACAGCTACTCTTTGTCCACAACCGTAGCTGTTATAGCTATACCAATAGCCACTTATTAAAGAACCTGCCTACTGTAGGGGGGTAAGAGGGGTATAGCATGCGCGGTGCGAGGAGTCTGAGCTGAGTTTTGCTTGTAGGATACCTATACACCTTATCGTACAGAATGATCTATTTCAGAAGACATACGATACAATTAAAATTCTTTAACATGAGGACTGTTACTATTTATTTTATATAATTCCTGATATAATTTTTATAGCGACTTTATTTTATGTCTTCCCAAACTGATCAAGCTAGGCGCATTCCCAAATCACATCAGCTGACTACACTAAGGTTTGATGCATATCCAGGTTTTGAGCAGGCAACCCTCCTCGTCCCTAGGGAAATGCTATGGAATGATGACGAAATGATGTAGATGCCTAATATGGAGGGAAAAACCCCCCACTGCGATCTTGTCCACCACAAGAGTCACTATGGATTTTTCAATGAAAAATTCCAGGCCTGACCGGGACTCGAACCCGGGCCACCTGCGTGATAGGCCGAAGGTCTGACCACTCAGCCACTGCAGGGGTTCTTCGATGGTAAGTAATTAGGAATCTTCCACAACAAACAAAGATACGGATTAGCAAGATTTGAAGCAATAGTTGTGCACGGCAGATATATTTGCAGATTTTGCAGATATAGCCATTACATGGCAATAAATGAATAGGAGTCCATAAGGTCAGGTACTGGTACAATCTTAAATGAAAGTCTGCAAACTGGCCGGTAGAAGCAGCAAAATGAGAACAAAATTTATGAACACTATACCATTCCTAACAGACAGTGGAAATATGACCTCGAAATTAAAACAACTATACTTACTTACTTACTTACTTGCATTTAAGCAGTGGCGTATACTGGTTAAAGGGTTTGGGCTACCGCTGACCCTATTATTACACAAAATATATCTAACAATTACTTTAATTTTAATTACTATGGTAAAATTAATAATACAAAATTATTACATTATGTTATATTATAAACTTTTTCTTTTGTAATTTCCTTGGGCTACCGCCGGTAGCCCCGGTAGCCCGCAAAATACGCCCCTGCATTTAAGGAACCCGGAGGTTCATTGCCGCCCTCACATAAGCCCGCCATTGTTCCCTATCCTGAGCAAGATTAATCCAGTCTCTATCATCATATCCCACATCCCTCAAATCCATTTTAATATTATCTTCCCATCCACATCTCGGCCTCCCTAAAGGTCTTTTTCCTTTCGGCCTCCCAACTAACACTCTATATGCATTTCTGGATTCGCCCATACGTGCTACATAACCTGCCCATCTCAAACGTCTGGATTTAATGTTCCTAATTATGTCAGGTGAAGAATATAATGCGTGCAGTTCTGTGTTGTGTAACTTTCTCCATTCTCCTGTAACTTCATCCCTCTTAGTCCCAAATATTTTCATAAGCACCTTATTCTCAAACACTCTTAATCTCTGTTCCTCTCTCAAAGTGAGAGTCCAAGCTTCACAACCATACAGAACAACCAGTAATATAACTGTTTTATAAATTCTAACTTTCAGATTTTTCGACAGCAGACTGGATGATAAAAGTTTCTCAACCGAATAATAACAGGCATTTCCCATATTTATTCTGTGTTTAATTTCCTCCCGAGTATTATTTATATTTGTTACTGTTGCTCCCAGATATTTGAACTTCTCCACCTCTTCAAAAGATAAATTTCCAATTTTTATATTTCCATTTCGTACAATATTCTGGTCACGAGACATAATCATATACTTTGTCTTTTCGGGATTTACTCCAAACCTATCTCTTTACTTGCTTCCAGTAAAATTCCCGTATTAAAACAACTATAAATAAACTAAATTGTATTGCTTTTGATTCGGCTATTATTACAACACTACTACAATATTATTTACGTTCTCAACTAATTCTGACTGTAACTTTTAATACCATCGTCATACTCAAAATTTTCAATGTCAGGAGTCCTATCTAAAACAATGTGCAACTTTACTGTATCTTAATATATCAGACCCTATATAAATACTTCTTTGGTGTTATTCTTGTGAAAAACACATGTCTAATCAGAATTACTATATGGTACGCAAGTTTCGAGTATTTGTTAGCACAAAATCTAAATGTTTGATTTTGCTCATTATCATACTGTAAATTTTAACCTACTTTAGAACTGTGAATAGCCACAATTTCTCATATACAGAAGACGCATCACTTCATGAGTTTTATAAAATCTATTTATACATTCTCAGATATACATTCACACACACGCTATAACTTCGTTTTTTTTTTTAAGAAAATGTCTAAAATAAGGTTTAATAAATACAGTACATATGTAAAATAGAAATAAAAAAATACTAGTGATTCAACAGCCTACGAACAGTGTCAGAAATTCTGTCACTTTCTAAATCGCAGTGAATTCATGCCTGTAAAATAAACGAGCAATAAAATCATTTTTAAAACTAATGTAAGATAACGAGCAAGTAAGAATATACTTTGTCTTTGAACATAATAATGTGTTACAGGTTTAGGAATTCTCGTCACCGGAGATTCGTCATTATACCTTCTTGTCACTGATTACATTTTAGTGACCGGCATTCTGACCACTGATTACACTTTAGTCACTGGCATTCTGGTCACCGATTAAATTTCATAATTTATTAATGTTTTATTGGACAAATTTAGGATTTAAATAGAAGGATTAATAAGATCACAGAACGATATCCTAATTATAAAGAAGATGGTGATGTTCTTACATACCTCAGAGCCATCAGACACAATTTGGGTGGCAATTTTGAAACATAAAACATGTAACATTTTATGCAGTGTAGCAATATTGAAACATTAATCATATAACATTTTATACAGTGTACCTATGGATATTTTACTCGTTAAAATAAATTATTTTTAACAAAATGTGTACTGGTGACCAAAATTTGTGTCGTTTTTCTTGGCAATACGCAGAACTTGAGTGAGATGATAATATTATATCCGTAGTCAACGACTACATGGGTGCTCTGGGGCTCAAGCACCCAATGGATTATCTTCAGTGGGCGGGCAAAAGAACTTAAGTCATTATTTTTGTGATATAAGACTATCTTCATTACACCCGTTTCCTGAAAGAAATCCTAAAACCAATGATGTCAAAAACTAAAAAAAAAAAAAAAAAAAATCATGAAATAGCCGAAACATGTTACTTTTCGGATTTTACAGCAATTGTTTAAATCTTTGAAAATTCCTTTTGTAAAATTTGCATAAAGTGACTTAAGTCCTTTTGCCCGCATTTAATGGGTGCTTAGCATCACTGGATTTTTGTTCTGAATTTAATTTTGATTTCGAGTTTCACTTTCGTGCCATGATGGAGTGAAAAATAATTTTCATGGATCATGTAATGTGGGCTTTACTACAGAATATAAATTATTCAATGTACACGATGCAATTAAAAAAATTTGCAATAGCTATCTATCGAGTTCATTTTCAGCGCAATTCATTGGTATTACTGGTCAGAGCCAATATTAACTTGAATTACTTTATTTCTATTTTAGATTGCACGAATACTGCCGATTGTTTTTATCGTACAGTCTCATTTTTAACACTGACATCGCTGATTTAGAGTATATCAGTGCCAAAATGTGAGCACCCATTGAAAAAATTGAAAGTCGACACTTGTGATGATATTAATAATCACTGATGAACTTATTGAACGCTTCACTGAGTTAATATTATAAATTTTGGTGGTATGTTACTTGATTCACTAATTTCGACATGGTTTGCGTCATCTTTAGATTCAGAGGATGATGCAAACCACGTCGAAACTGTCATTATTTTAATGTTCAGGCATTTTACATATTGTCATTCGCCATATCACGTCGAAACTAGTCAATCAGGTAACACATCACCAAAATTTATAATATTAACACAATGAAGTAGTTATTACTTGTACTGGTGACCAAAATATATGGTGACCAAAAAGTCGAAGTGACCAAAACACCCGGTGACAAAATTGCAGTGACTAGGTGGTACAATGATGGGAGTTCCGGTGACGAAAATTCCGCTTCCCTGTGTCACACACGCAAAACACAACTCAGTTCTGAAACTATTCAGTCATAACATACTAATCATATTAAGCACTAGTACCAGAATGTCAAGGGAAGCTTGACAGAATGACTGTGTCCTTATACTGAGTGTAACAACTTTCAGAAGTTGATTTAGTCCATGTTGTGCACCTCTGCGTTAAGCCAACAGAATAAGACTGACAGTAGTGCCAACAAAATACGATAATGTTCTCAGGTAAATACTAAGCCACCAACAGCTATAAGCTAATTCTTGCATCCTTACCACAACCACTTTCGCAGCCTCAATGTTCAGACATGCAGTGTCAAAGTGATCGAGTTAATTTGTCGATGTAAAATTAATTGTATTGTGTTGTACGAACTATCACCGTGTCCTCCTCTTCACTTCTTTGAGCGCAGCTTCAGGCGTAGAACGAAATAAGCAACGCAGCGCAGGAGGAGAAAGAAACCAGCGAGTGCAGCAGCGTCGATCCAATATTCCGCTGTCGCCATGTCCATCTCCTCGAGGAACTTCGTCGGATTTCTGAAGTGGCAGTAGGCTTCCGAACAGGAGAGTTTTTCACGTCCGTAACCATATATAGAGATCATTGCTCCTTCAAAGCCATAGCGGATATAGCTAATGTACGGTACCCACTGCAGGTACCCAGGTATTGTGTTGAAGTTCACAAAGAAACCAGAGAACAGAAGGATTGGCACTGATGCCACTGGTCCAAAGAAAACACCATTCTGAAAAGCAATTTTTAAATTTTATTACCTTACATATTACCGTCGTCATCACCATCAGCTTCACAAGCTGTGAATGCTTTTCTCTGTAGAACAATATAATTATTGTGTCAGATTACTCTATCCTAACAAACATTATTTATTTATTAATTTTTGTGTTTGTCTGTTGCCTTATAATTGGGCTTTGTCGGTATCACACTTGTGAGGTACAGACCTGTCTACGGACAGTTGACTAAACTACAAAACTGCTAAAAAGGTAGATCAAATTGAAATATAATATTGTTCATAATATAAAGAATATCATCGAAATGATAGCCGTCCATATCTTGGATTTAAAATATCGGCATCCTAATCAATTCAAATGAACAAAAAAGAAAATGTAAATTAATGTTAAAAAAATACATAATGAAATTTTAAAATAGTACATTATGCAACGAGCCTATAATGATAGTAATTATTAAGACGCTAGGATGTTCATGAAATGAGCGCAAGCATTATAGGCAAGTTTCATACGACTTTTTATGCTCGACCATATTTCTAACTTGAAATTATTCATAAGTATTCATGTTATTCTTATGTGACTGGGGAGCGAACTGACCTTGTGCAATCTCGTAAATTGTGAGATGTGCGCAGACGCGAAAGTATTGATTTTTTCCGGGAAACGAATGTCGACGACCTTGATATAATCTAGTAAGATAAACGTTAAACTTGATATAACCTTGAAATTGAATTCGACATTGAAAAACGAGATGACAACTTGAATTTATTTGAATATTATTTACAATTAACGCTAATTATTATAGTAACAGAACATAACCTTCTGCGACAGTATTGGATTTCCAGCCTGCGTGACGTTTTGCTAGTTGTCTTTCGATTGCATATCCGAGAATAATAGAAAACCTGAACTTTAATGAATAGGTGTAGGCCTACTTTAATGACATGCATTAAAGGACTGCTACCAGGTGTACAATTACTACATTTCGGCATGGTCGAGCATAAAAGAATATTCTGCGACAAGATGTGGTGGCTGTCAAAACAATAAAAATGTATTGAAAATAAATAATATACATTGAATATTATAAAGATAAATAGAGATGGTGATTGAAGATGTTCAATGAAGATTTTAAAATGATTGATGCAATTGTCTGAAGAGTCTTATCAGGAACCTTTAATTTTCTGAGGATCTCCAATGTAAATGTGGGAACTGTTCCTCGCGCACCAAACATAAGTCCAATGACGTTCCAATCTTGAATATTATATTTATGACAGATCATCACAGCATGGAAGGTAAATAGCGCGTTTCTCTTCATGTACCTGCTTTTGTTGATCTTCATTAATTTCGAACCTTACAGTGGGGTCAAGAATGAGACCAATTAAATTATATTTTCTAGTTTAAAAAAGTCTGAAATCTGGGTAAGGGGGAGCATCCTGGAATCAGGGAGGGGGGAATTTCTCCCCCCCCCGGGCCACTCCCTGAATTCATCACTGATCCATTTTATTTAAACATGCCATACCACGCCGCACTACATCATTCTATTGGAACCAACTAGAGAAAATATTTGCACAGCACAATGTGTAGGTGCGAATCTACCACAATTATATATATTATTATTTTAATGTACCGAAGTACATATGAAGCTTCCATGCAGATATTCTGAGTCATAGTTTGATGAGATGGGAATCCGGTGTGGCTTAGTGGATAAAGCATCAGCACGTAGAGCTGAAAACCCGGGTTCAAGTCCCGGTGCCGGAGAGAATTTTTCTCTGTTCCACTACTCTTTCATCATACGATGACGCAGAATATCTGCATGGAAACATCATATGTACTTCAGTACATTAAAATAATATATATGATATGCGTAAATCACTTGTGATTTAAGATGGCGCTTATTCCGTTGGATCCTGGGCAACCAGTCACTCATACGAGTGCACCTCTGCACATATGTGAACATATTGTTCTACATTCGTAGACATCTACGAGGGCGGCCACTAGAGGGAACCCAAGAGGTGGAACTTAAACTGAGACGATTCGATCCAATACCGGGATGGGAATCCGGTGTGGCTTAGTGGATAAAGCATCAGCGCGTAGAGCTGAAAACCCGGGTTCAAGTCCCGGTGCCGGAGAGAATTTTTCTCTGTTCCACTACTCTTTCATTGACCACAATTATGTTCAGAAGATTTTAGGTATCCAACTACGTACTGGAATTCAACATCTTCAACGTTTGTAATCTACTATAATGTCTGAAGATGGAATCTATATGCAGTTCCAAAGCATTGGAGAAGTTGCACATAGTGGAATATTCAAACATTTTATGAAAAGTAAATGAGCAAGAAAACAAAATTAAAAAGTAAATATACCTACTTAAGAAGACAGATAAATATAAAAATATAATCGAAAAGTGACTAAAATCCGTTCACTGGCTTTGCATAAGTAGCTTTTAGTATAGAGGAAGGTTACTAAAACAATCCAACTTTGTCCAAATGAGCAAGAAAACAAAATTAAAAAGTAAATATACCTACTTAAGAAGACAGATAAATATAAAAATATAATCGAAAAGTGACTAAAATCCGTTCACTGGCTTTGCATAAGTAGCTTTTGGTATAGAGGAAGGTTACTAAAACAATCCAACTTGGTCCAAATGAGCAAGAAAACAAAATTAAAAAGTAAATATACCTACTTAAGAAGACAGATAAATATAAAAATATAATCGAAAAGTGACTAAAATCCGTTCACTGGCTTTGCATAAGTAGCTTTTGGTATAGAGGAAGGTTACTAAAACAATCCAACTTGGTCCAAATGAGCAAGAAAACAAAATTAAAAAGTAAATATACCTACTTAAGAAGACAGATAAATATAAAAATATAATCGAAAAGTGACTAAAATCCGTTCACTGGCTTTGCATAAGTAGCTTTTTGTATAGAGGAAGATTACTAAAACAATCCAACTTGGTCCAAATGAGCAAGAAAACAAAATTAAAAAGTAAATAAACCTACTTAAGAAGACAGATAAATATAAAAATATAATCGAAAAGTGACTAAAATCCGTTCACTGGCTTTGCATAAGTAGCTTTTGGTATAGAGGAAGGTTACTAAAACAATCCAACTTGGTCCAAATGAGCAAGAAAACAAAATTAAAAAGTAAATATACCTACTTAAGAAAACAGATAAATATAAAAATATAATCGAAAAGTGACTAAAATCCGTTCACTGGCTTTGCATAAGTAGCTTTTGGTATAGAGGAAGGTTACTAAAACAATCCAACTTGGTCCAAATGAGCAAGAAAACAAAATTAAAAAGTAAATATACCTACTTAAGAAGACAGATAAATATAAAAATATAATCGAAAAGTGACTAAAATCCGTTCACTGGCTTTGCATAAGTAGCTTTTAGTATAGAGGAAGGTTGCTAAAACAATCCAACTTGGTCCATATTTGCGTACCTCCACACTCATCGCGGCCCCTATAAGAAGCCCAAGGCTCTGTGCCACGAGTGACGTGAGAATGCACATGGTGAGCAGCATCATAAACCGCATCATCTCTGGAGGCTGAGACGTCATGAAGTACACAATCATGACGTAGATCACCGAGAACACAATCTGCAGACAAAGCAACAACCACATAACACGTCCAGAGGTGGACTACACGGTCACTTCTTAGACTACATCGAGAATTATAATTCTACGAATTGATTAATATATCACAGAGTCTTTGGTATAATTCGTAAAACAAAAAGCCTTGTTGTAGATTAAATACACATTTTGAGAGTGTATGAGTAAATTCGAATTTTCTTTTAGGTTATTCACGAAATTAAAAAAAAAGTCAGTTGCCAGTACTTTTCACAATTATTGATGTCATTGTTATTATTGTATAATAATGAATTAATACAACCAGTTGAAAAAATAAATAATGTAAATGAAGTAAATATTACTACGTAATCAATCAAAATATTTTCACAATTTAAAGGAACCATTTTAAAAATAAATTCTTGAAATAAAATGCAGTACCGTAATTTGTTTTAATAATGAGGAAATCAAATTTATTTCAAAATGCAACACAGAAGATACTGTAATATTTAGACAAAACTTATTGAAGTATAATATTATGTAAAGATAAGCAATGTATATCGGGTGTAGGTATTACCTGAAAAGGAAGGTCTGCCATTGTTTTTGCGAAGTAGAACGATTTTAGCGAGTACCAGTAGTTTAGGTGTTCTCTTACAAAAACGGCCATTTCAACTGGAACTGTAAACAGTAGACACATTAGTTTTCTTTTCAAAGCAAAGGAAACACAATAAAATACTGTAATATTTTAAAGTATGGAGGAAATATGAGTTATCAGGTTAAAATCTCAGTATTAATATATCCTGTTAGAATTAAGGAACATAATTTTCCAATCAATCATTATAATTAACATGCAACTTTACATCCTATTACAAATTTTTAGTACTGATATTGGTACCGGTATTTCTAAAAGAATGCGAACTTTATGGTACCTGTTATTGTCAGCAACAGGATTACGATATGAAAGCATGTTTCCCAAAGGAGCTAAACTTTATCACATAATCGAAATTTCTTAAAAGGAATTGTACCAGTATATGCCTTCAGTGAAGAAATTGATACTTACATGTCAGGATAGTTGGCATCATGGCAGTGAACATGAGGAACAGAACTGTGAAGAAAATGCACCCAGAATTGCTGATAACTTTGGATGCTTCATTGCCGATTCCAAAGTAAATCATTCCTATGAGAAGACCCACTACTACGTGAGAGAAGAATCTCATTTGTGTCAGAGTCTGCAAGATCAAACAAACAAATGCATTTAATATGAAATTACGCACCATCCAGGTTTAAAACCATCAAGAAAATCCTTCGTTATGTGCAGTGAGGGACATAATTGTTGTGCAGGGAAAAATGTTTCAAGATCTGTAGCACGGTTCGTAAGAGGTTATAGTTTTTGAACATATGACTGAAAACTTTCGGCTCGGAGCATGCAGTGTGGCATTCTTTCACTTACAAAAAACTCGAGGTGCTCAACTATCATGTCCCTCAGTGTAAGTTGAAATAGATTTGAATTTAATATTAGGCCGAATTTTCTCTATATCACAAAAAAGAATGTACTGTGACGGCCACGTGAGGTTCGATCTCACAACCGACGGAGGAAGGGCTAAGTCGGCCGTGACGGGCAGGTTGCGCGCGCATCTGCTTCCTGGGGCATGTGCTGTGGGGAGAAAGGGGAAAGAGCGACCGCGGCAGAGAAGTGGAAATATCCAGATTATTCGAGAGTGGAATCTTTCGCGAACTCTCCAGAAACTATAGTTTGGTTATAAAAGAGAAGACGCAAGTGAACGTCAGTCAGTAAGCCAGTGTTGTTACAGGCAGATTTGGACAGTAAGCGAGTTAGTCTTGTCTAGCAGTGAAGCCAGCTTCGAGACCAGAGCGCGTCTTGAGTTGTGTCCGTAACTGTGGAGCCTGAAGTCCGGAGTTCGAGTGCAGCGGACCGCAGTTGGGGGACGTGAGTTCGAAGTTCAGCGGATCGTCTCAGAAGGTCTGGGGTTCGAGATTCTGTGAACGCAAGTGACTGAGTCAGAAGAACTAGCCAAGACAAACGAGCTGTGAACTGAGAACTGACAGTTCTGTGTTGTAAATAGTGCTTTGTGAATATTAGTTAAGATTAACAGTTCATTGTTGTTCGTAATAGTCCAAATAAATTGTCATTGTCGTTTGTGAAGTGCAATAACGAACGCTGTGTTGCTGTGCGGAGAGCAAATCCCATTGTTGACGGGAGTGAAATTAAATTGTAGAAAGTGAAGAGTTATTGTTGAGATAATAAAATTACATTGTTGTTCAGTATAAAAATTTACAGTAGGCCTACCATTCCACCAATCCGCATCATTCTGACAATGGCAGCATCAGCATTTTCAATTTTTTCATCCACAATTTTTGGGCTACAGAGTTGAAATTTTTACTCAATATGTAAATCAATATCCTAATTACATATTGTAAATTTCAATCTTTACAGTGCTTCAAGACTAACTAAGCGAACTAGCCTGGCAGTGGCGCACATTGGCATGTCTTGGGAGATTTAATTTCCAGTTGAGAACTTGTTCTCACGAAATAAAATAACACTTGAGTGGAACTCTTCTGGTTGAGGCGGAACCAGTTAAGAGTTGCAACTCCTAAGGAGTGAGCTACGTCTCCTCCAACCCCCCCCCCCGTTTCTCATAAGCTAAACATGACTGTTTGATCAAACACCTGCATAGAATTGGAATATATCAGTCCCCTAACTGCCCATTGTGCAACTCAAACCAAGCAATGGATTTGGACACCTCAAAATCTGTGCTTCATTGGCTGACCATGATAATATCTTTGAAAAATATTGGAGTGCAAGAGGTCAAATGACTTTATTGTCAAACGCCTGGCATTAGAAAACAACAACAACATTTTTTTTTTTAATTTAACTTATTTTGTTGTTTGTTTGTTTGCTTTTTTTTAATTTTTCTTAGTTAAAATCCTACACCTAAAAAAATTATCTTTTTTAAATATAATTTTTGCTTAAAAATAACACTGCATATTGTGCAATGGAGCATTAGTAATATCCTACTCTAATTTGATCATTTGAAGGGTCCAGGGGAAGAACGTGCTAAGTCACATTTTACTGTTTTTACAGGAGAGCAAGTTTAAAGTTTCAAGGTCCATTACATTCTATTGTATCTGAGTTATCACTTTTCAAATATTTCTGGCTTAATCAAGTTTTTACTCTGCACAATTAAACCACTGAATTCTCTATTGCCTGAGGTATTATTTGGCATCTAAAACAAAAAATTGATAATTTTGGACTTAACACGTTTTTCCCCTGGACCCTTCATTTGTAAAAAAATATAATTTCTTCAATGTTCAAACATTAATAAGAATAATAATAATGCTTTACGTATAGTTCTCTAGCAATGCTGAATACAGCCAATCCATTTCGCAACAGAGATATTAATGAATAAGTATCGTATGCCAAGTTTCATCACTTTAGCTTTAACCACTGAGAAATAAAATGAATACTTGCCGCTAAAAAGTAAAGAACTTTTTTTTTTTTTTGGACATAATTAAATTTAAAGTTATGGTTACACATAACTCGTACATTCACCCAACTTATACTTATAATCAGGGAAAGGATTTATATGTAAATACATATTTACTTATAAAGCTAATATAATTTATATTTTGCATTATCTTTATGTTTCACAATGTGTAGGGTTGAAAAATCCTACTTTTATTTTCCATATTTTTCCATATTTTAGAGTTTAGTACATATTTTCGTTAATTTCCATATATTTTCCATATTTCATATAAAACAGTCCATATTATATTAGGTTTAACAATAAAACAAAACAAAATTCCATTAACTTTTAAAAATACATTTCAACAATAGAGATTTAAACACATGTTCAGTAATCCCTTTAACATCAGAGTTATTTGAAAATTAGCAGTCCTATCAACAATGGGAAAGTAAGTTACAAAACTGTATTAATTTAATTTAAAATTTTTAACAGACTTCAGTTGTGCAGCTCAACAGTTAAATGCCAGTCAGAGTACACATAGGTTCAGTTTTGTAAATCATACTATAAAGACGGTAAATATGCCAAAAGTACGTCATTCAGTCAATTTAAAATCAAAACTAACAAGTTACATTTCAGAATTTAAAGAAGATGGTTTATCAACTGACAATAAAATATTATTTTGTAATTTGTGTCAGTGTGCAGTATCATCTACACAAAAGTTCCTGGTGCAACAACACATTACAACTAGTAAACATCAGGCCAACAAACAACTAAATTCCAAGCAGAGACAATTGTTTTTAACACAACCAACAACATCGAATGTAAGATCTGAGTTTAACATCGACCTGTGCCGTTCTCTCATCTCTGCTGATATTCCTCTCTACAAACTAAAGAATAAGGTCTTCAGGGAATTCCTTGAAAAATATACTCAACATACAATCCCGGATGAGTCAACACTTAGGAAGACGTATGCTCCATCCATCTACGATGAGACAATACAGAAGATAAGAGATGAAATTAAAGATAGTTCAATTTGGGTTTCCATTGATGAGACTCCCGACAAAGAAGGTAGACTTGTTGGTAATGTAGTTATCGGTTTGTTAAGTGAACAATATTCTGAACGAATTCTTTTACATTGTGATGTTCTAGAAAAGTGCAATAACAAAACTATAGTTAAACTGTTCAACGAAGCTATGGGTATCCTGTGGCCAAAGGGTATTATGTACGATAATGTGTTATTCTTTATTAGCGATGCTGCCCCTTATATGGTCAAAGCTGGACAAGCATTATCTGTTGTATATCCTAAATTGACTCATTTTACTTGTGTGGCGCATGCATTTCATCGTGTGGCAGAAGTGGTCAGAGACAATTTCCCTAAAGTAGATTTGTTGATTTCATCAGTGAAAAAAGTATTTCTCAAAGCTCCCAGTAGAGTTAACGTGTTGAAAGAAATGTACCCTGAAATTCCATTGCCACCAAAGCCAATTTTAACTAGATGGGGTACATGGCTAGAAGCAGTTGAATATTATGCCGAACATATAGACTCTATTAACAATGTTCTCCTTGCATTGGACTCTGAAGATGCAGTCTCAATTGATACTGCGAAAACAGTTACCTGTGACATAAGTGTGAAGAATGACTTAGCTCACATTCAGCATACATTTTCATGCATCATAAAAACGCTCAAAAGTCTCCAAAATAGGCACCTTTCACTATCTGAAAGTTTTGAAATTATAAATAGTACTGTGGAACAACTGAATCGTGGTAGAGGTAAAGTTGCAGATGCAGTAAGAGCTAAGGTGGACACTGTACTTTCAAAAAACCCTGGATATGAAGAACTACAAAAGGTTGTTGCTGTGATGAGTGGTGAATCAACAGTGAAGATTAACTTGGACTTATCCCCAGCAGACATTGTGAAATTGAATTATGTACCAGTTACTTCTTGTGACGTCGAACGCTCTTTTAGTCAGTATAAATCTATCCTCAGAGACAATAGAAGAAGATTCACTTTTCAGCACTTGAAAGAAATGTTTGTAACCTATTGTTATGGTAACAGACAATAAAAATTGTGTTTTGTTGAAACTACATTGGAAGATAAGGTACGTCCATTATATTTTTTGTTTAGTTTGATTAAAATGTACCAATATTTAACGTACATAGTCATTTTTTTTATAATTTTAAGTCCATATTTAATTCCATATTTTGGTAAAAATCCATATTTAATTCCATATTTTGGTAAAAATAACTACATATATATTTACATATTTCATATATTTTTAGTCCATATAAATCCGTTCCCTGCTTATAATTAATATATTGAGATAAAATTTTCATGAAACCGTACATTTTTATAGCGAAAAAAAAATGATAAAATTTGTCAAAATTGAGCTATTTTCAGTAGCGCATCACCTTAAAGTTATTTGATAATTTATTTCAGCAAACACACTGACTACTCACCTGGTCTCTCATTGTGGACAGGAATGTTCTTTTGAGAAGAATGTAGAACTGAAGGAAACTGGAGGTTGGGAACCCTGTATTTTGTTTGCCATGGTTGAGACTCTCGTCTGAGTCCAACAGGGATGTATTACAGTTTACTCCAGGAACAGCCACCACACCACCGGTCTTGTGTTCTGCCACGCCATTTGCAAGGACTTCTGGGAACAGTGTCATGACTTCATTGTAATCTCTAACCAGAAGAAAATAATACTAGTTATTAACTATAGTATAAATTACCAGCATAGATTCAATTAACACAGGAAAGTTGTTTATACAACAAATTTAAATCTTTACTACAAAACTGAGACAAAATTAGTCAATGATGCCAGTATTAAGAGAAGCTAACACAACATAGCAAGCAGGTTGAATATTTTTCGATTGTCTTTTCTAGCCAGGTGCAAGGAAGTTTCAAGAATTCAAGAGCAAGTTAATAGCAGGTTGCGTGAAAGCTTACATTTTTGGAGAGAATATTCATTCTATGCAAAAGCAACTATAACATTAAGTGCACATATTACAATTTGGTGTAAAATGATAAAATATGAAGTAG
Source organism: Periplaneta americana (assembly GCF_040183065.1). Taxonomy (NCBI): domain Eukaryota; kingdom Metazoa; phylum Arthropoda; class Insecta; order Blattodea; family Blattidae; genus Periplaneta; species Periplaneta americana. The sequence goes on from NC_091118.1 coordinate 194,050,308, forward strand.
AAAAGTTAACAAAATTAAGAAGAACTCTAGCTTTCTCTGTTATGAGAACTTGAAAGTAATATTGAACTCCTTCTGATTGCTTGATGGCCAAAAGGAAGCAAGTCCAGTGGTGGGCTTCTGGTAAAATTAGTAGAAAAAAGTATTTGAAATTCTAAAAAGGAGACCAAATTCCACTCCCATCAATAAATGCAATTTACAATTTATCTTGTGAAAAATTACATTGCTAGACATTTAGGAAAAATCAATCAGAATGGAAATCAATAAATCAAAGTGTTCACCAAAGTTGCAGTTTATCCCTGTTACTACGAGGGGGATCCAGGAAATAACGACCGTTTGCGCATACCCGCCACGCAGCTGACCCCCCCCCCTTCCTTATTTGAAGGTCAACTGGCTTCGTTAACATGTGTTCTCATAATGTTGTGAGTACTGGTTGCAACAAGTCGCCATTGTGCATTTTGTGTTACTTCAAAATGAACGACGTGATTGATAATCCCGCCGACTGTGAGGTGAGGAGTGTGATTCGATTTTTGAATGCCCGACATTTGAAACCTGCAGAAATTTACCGGCAATTGAAAGAAGAGGAGAGGAGTTGCTTTCGAGAGGAGTTGTGCTTCTTCACGACAACGCTCGCCCACACACTGCTGCTTCAACTCGAGAAATGCTGGATCAATTCGGTTGGGAAATCTTTGATCATCTGCCCTATAGTCCAGACCTTGCTCCTAGCGATTTTCACCTTTTCACTAAGCTGAAAGACTTTCTGGGTGGTACGCGTTTTGGAAGTGATGAAGAGTTGAAGAAGACAGTGAACACCTGGCTTAATGAACTGGCGGCAGAGGAGTATAACACGGGAATTCTAAAGCTAGTGAACAGATACGACAAATGTTTAAATGTAGGTGTTTATTATGTAGAGAAGTAAAGGAAGCTTCAGTTATGTAACAGACTTTGTTTTTTCAAATATATATATATTTTAATTATTACAACAAAACGGTCGTTATTTCCTGGATCACCCTCGTATTTACAATATACAGTAGAATCCCTTTTTAACAAATCTTTGAGGGATTATTTTTTTTTCTTGAACAGGGGTTTTCTTTAAAATGGAGTTTACATAAAATGGGAAGGAAAGGCTAAAATAGCTAGTACCGGTACTAACATGTGTGTTATATACCAAACATTATAATTACAGTATTTAATTAGGCCTACAATTATTATTTACAATACATTTCATTATCAATTTCATTTTTGTTTTGTTACCGATAAACTGCTATAATTTAATGTGTAACACTTTTATTAAGCCGCCAATGCTTATCTACTACAATAGTCATTTACATGAATAAGATTTTTACATGAACGTTTTCGATACCATTTTTTGTATCATCTTCAGATCCATTATAATTAAATTAACAATTAACATTTGTAAATGATTGAAAAACCTAGCCATTGGTGTGTGTGTTCTGTGAACTTCTTTTCGTGTATCACACACTTAATCACGAAAAGAAGTTCACAGAACACACACACCAATGGCTAGGTTTTCAATCATTTACAAATGTTAATTGTTAATTTAATTATAATGGATCTGAAGATGATACAAAAAATGGTATCGAAAACGTTCATGTAAAAATCTTATTCATGTAAATCACTATTATAGTAGATAAGCATTGGCGGCTTAATAAAAGTGTTACACATTTCATTATAATATGTTCTAACTCTTCAAATGGTGAGGAACAAATGTTTTTCTGTTCTTGGAATGTAACAGAAGTGGAGATCCCATATTCTCAGAATGCCTGCTTCAAGAATACCTCGCCAGATCATATACTACCGTCCATTTGGAAAAAGATATTTGGATTGTCTACTGAAATGCTGGAATGAGACCATAACAAGCCACCAGGCCTAATACGTGGCAGGAAGAAGAAGAAACAACTCTAGATAATTGCATAGGACTAGCTCGTTGTTTCACTCACTGTCAGCACTGTCTTTGACAATGTCGTTGGCAATGCAGGTCTCTACTGCATTGGCCGCGAGCTGCTGCTGATTCAGGTTGTTACACTTCCCGTTGTTCACGGCCATCACCAGCTTGGGAATGCATTCGCCGTGCTCACCACACGCCACTTCCATCACTAGACAGAAAAAGCCACACTTTATTTCTGCTTCTTTTAATAATATTCTCAAGAGAATTGTGTAACAGGTAATTTCAACCCCAATTGCAATATTCATAATTATTACTGAACCTTGTTGTAATACTCTTCGTTTTTATGCAGTTTAAGTAAGTTACAGCTATTCACAGTGATTCAGTAAAAGTGTGCAAAAATTAAGCAGGAAATATGGGATGTTTTACAGAAAGTTTTGAGATAGAAAACTTGGGGTCTGCGAAGTTAGGTTAAGAGGCACTGCTGAAAAATGTGAAAATTTTAGGGATTTTTTTTTTTTTTTGCAATTAAAACACCATTACTATGTTTACTTTAATCTTGCCAAAGGAATTTGTTCAATTCCGCTTCTAAGTTAATTTAAAATTATTTTTTAATAATGTGTGTGTGAGAGCAATAGAATGAAAATGGTACTTTTAAATTGCCATTGAAAAATGTGACAAGTTTAGAGATTTTTTTTTCCTACTTATAAACGACATTGCTATATGTACTTTCATCTTGCCAAACGAATTTGATCAATTGTGCTTCTACGTTGGTTTAAAAAATGTTTTTGTAATGTCTGCATGGACAATGCAATTAAGAATAGTACTCTTAAATTGCCATATACAGTACTGTAACTTTTTCTTTTAATATTTCTGATCCTATAAATATTATAGTAAATAATGTGCAATGTTTATTAAATTTAGCAGGAACATGGATACTCTAATCCTAGATCAGTTCCAAATATCGATCTTGTGTAAGTTTGTGTCCCGAACAATGATTTTTATTGTTGTCAAATTAAAAATATATATATATATATATATATATATATATATATATATATATATATATATATATACACATATATATATATATATATATCGAATTATGAATTTTGAAAACAATTTTATTGCAAAAGTAAAGGGCATACACAAAAAATTATACTAGAAGTTATTTCTATAATCATGACATATTAAAATATGATAAATCTAGAATGAAATTTGACTAAAAATGCAGATACCCAAAAATATTTAAAAATAACAATAAAACAATTTATTATTAAAAATCCAGAAAATCAATTACTTTGAAATATTTCAACACAATGTCAATGGAAACATATTGTGAAAATTTGGTTGAAATCCGTAAAATAGAAAAAAATGTTTTTAAAGTTAGCAGAATGTCCCTTTAGGGAGATATGAGCTTAAACATGTTTATCGTTATTGCTTACAGTTTTCTTATTATCTACTGGTATATTTATTATTTACTTTTATTTACATTATTTGTTTAGATTTTAAATTACAGTATTTTAATATAATTCACAAATATGAGTTAACAATGTGCTGTATGTACTCTGATTAATTCTTCAATCTATCGTTGACTCATATCATATTTTGTAAGTACGATGGACAGAACCATCATGTGGACAAAAAACAAGACATGATGAATTGTTTATGTGTAAATTATAAATGAACATTTAAATGTAATACTAAATGTAAATAATAAAATAATGTAAATGCTATATGTTGGTGGCCATCATTTCAAGGAGGCTAGGGCATTTCGTAACCGGAAATTTCGTCACTGTTATAGTTTACCTATTTTTCGTCATTAGTTTTTTTGGTCATCAAATACATTTTGTCATCATGTTTTTGTCACTGAGGAGATTTTGTCACCGAAGATATTTCATAGCCATATATATATATATATTGTCATCATTTTTTTGGATACTGAGGGGATTTCGTCACCAAAATAATACAGAAAAATACATTTAGGCTGTTTTTATTATGAGTCCAAAACCATAACTGTATAATTATTTTAATGCTCTGTACTAACATGGATTTTGAAGTTGCATACATTCATCCTGTTTTATGTAGTTTGAACCAAAATTTCTACTGAAGTTGTGATCCATGGCACGTAGAGTAACCAAGGATGTTATCTTCTGTTCTATAGGTTTCATACCTGTCGACAATTCGTGCAATTCTGTTATCTAATGACGTCTTTTCTTCTTTTTTATGGGTGGAGACTGACCTGCTTCTAATTTCTCAATGTCCTGATGTATCCTTGCAGTCTCCTCCTGTAGCAACTGAAAGACATGGTAAAAGGAGGGATTTGCTTTGCCCATTAAAGTATAGAGGTCTATGCCACGCTTCGCAAGTATTTGTTCTGGGCAGGTTTTCCTGGTACGAATGTAACAATTCCATGTATTTGGAGGGAACATGGACTGCTGCCTACCTCTGCCACGTCTACGACCCATGACATAATTATCCTCAAAGTAATAGAAGATTGGGGTTAGCTCATCCATAACATTTTCTTGGACAATATCGAACGTGTAAACTACATAATTCTCTGGTACAAAGGCCAATGCAACCAAGGAATGAAACTGGCTACTTTGTTCGATGTTTTCTTCTTCAAGATATTCTCCTGATAGTCCCTCCGAATACGTATAATTTTATATAGGTAACATCAAGGGAAGCTACACTAAGGGGGAACAATATAGTGGTGACAAAAGTGAATCAGTGACAAAATGTAATATGTGACGAAATCACTGGGTGACGAAAATTCCGGATCCCCATTTCGAGCACCTGTTGTGAGGTACAAAATGGTACGTTTACTTACTTACTTACTTACTTACTTACTGGCTTTTAAGGAACCCGGAGGTTCATTGCCGCCCTCACATAAGCCCGCCATTGGTCCCTATCCTGAGCAAAATTAATCCATTCTCTATCATCATATCCCACCTCCCTCAAAACAATTTTAATATTATCTTCCCATCTACGTCTCGACCTCCCTAAAGGTCGTTTTCCCTCCAGCCTCCCAACTAACACTCTATATGCATTTCTGGATTCGCCCATACGTGCTACATGCCCTGCCCATCTCAAACGTCTGGATTTAATGTTCCTAATTATGTCAGGTGAAGAATACAATGCATGCAGTTGTGTGTTGTGTAACTTTCTCCATTCTCTTGTAACTTCATCCCTCTTAGCCCCAAATATTTTCCTAAGCACTTTATTCTCAAACACCCTTAATCTCTGTTCCTCTCTCAAAGTGAGAGTCCAAATTTCACAACCATACAGAACAACTGGTAATATAACTGTTTTATAAATTCTAACTTTCAGATTTTTCGACAGCAGACTGGATGATAAAAGTTTCTCAACCGAATAATAACAGGCATTTCCCATATTTATTCTCTGTTTAATTTCCTCCCGAGTATCATTTATATTTGTTACTGTTGCTCCAAGATATTTGAACTTCTCCACCTCTTCAAAAGATAAATTTCCAATTTTTATATTTCCATTCCGTACAATATTCTGATCACGAGACATAATCATATACTTTGTCTTTTCGGGATTTGCTTCCAAACCTATCTCTTTACTTGCTTCCAGTAAAATTCCGTGTTTTCCCTAATGGTTTGTGGATTTTCTCCTAACATATTCACGTCATCCGCATAGACAAGCACTGATGTACCCCCTTCAATTCCAAACCCTCTCTGTTATCCTGGACTTTCCTAATGGCATACTCTAGAGCAAATTTAAAAAGTAAAGGTGATAGTGCATCTCCTTGCTTTAGCCCACAGTGAATTGGAAATGCATCTGACAGAAACTGACCTATACGAACTCTGCTGTACATTTCACTGAGACACATTTTAATTAATCGAACTAGTTTCTTGGGAATACCAAATTCAATAAGAATATCATATAAAACTTCTCTCTTAACCGAGTCATATGCCTTTTTGAAATCTATGAATAACTGATGTACTGTACCCGTATACTCCCATTTTTTTGTCCATTATCTGTCGAATACAAAATATCTGATCAATAGTTGATCTATTACGCCTAAAACCACATTGATGATCCCTAATAATTTCATCTACATATGGAGTTAATCTTCTCAAAAGAATATTGGACAAAATTTTGTACGACGTCAACAAAAGTGATATTCCTCGAAAGTTACTACAGTTAGTCTTGTCCCCCTTCTTAAAGAGAGGTACGATAATGGACCCCTTCCATTGATCTGGTACAATTTCCTTTTCCCAGATAGCAAGTAAATTTTGTTAGATAATGCGCTTCCATCCTCTTGTATTAATTCTACTGGAATTTGATCGATATCTGGAGACTTATAATTTTTCAGATTTTCTATCGCAATTTCGACTTCAGAAAGTGTGGGTTCGGGTATAAATGGCTCAGCAGTTTGTATTTCAATTTCGTCCCGATCATTTCTATTTGGCCTATGTATATTTAGTATATTTAGTAGACATATAAAGGCATAAAGGAATTCAAGAATGAATATCAGGCAAGAGTAAATGTGATCAAGGATGAGAATGGTGACTTGCTTGCAGACGCTCATTCAATCCTGAACAGATGGAAAAACAAAATGGTACGTTTACTAAATTATTTGTAGATGGCTGATCTGCATACCGTAGTCAGCAGGATTGTGGTAGCTGGGGCACTCAAGGCCCATGGATGAGAGGAACGGTACCAGACCCTGCACACTGCCTTGGTAGATGCACTGGCCCTCGGCGAGCGTGAACAAGTGGTCGAACATCTCGAACAACCTCGCGCTCGGCTGGTGGATCGTGCAGATGATGGTGCGACCCCCTCGGGCCAGACTCTTCAGTAGTGAGAGGCACTGGAAACAGGATGAGCTGTCCAAACCACTGCGAACATTTCGCAAACAAAGAGTTACATTTGGTCATACACCTTCATCTCAAACAGCAGAAATAACTAAAATGCTCTCTCAATTAATATCACTCAATAAAAGAATTGTATTCCAATGGATACCATCCCATTGTGGAATCCTGGGAAATGAGATTGCGGATGCTTTAACAAAGAAGGGCAGCACTGCTACTTACAGACCTGTTACTAAATCTACGTATTACTCTGTGAAGAGATTTATTAAATCTACATACTTAGACTTCAACAAACAAAATTTGATAACTCAATCCCAAGGGAAAAAAATGGAACTCTCTGCATCAAATCCACAGTTAATTCCCGATTTACCACGAAAATCGTCTGTAGCTGCATTTAGATTGGCAACAGGCCATGATTGTTTGGCTAAACACCTGCATAGAATTGGAATATATCAGTCCCCTAACTGCCCATTGTGCAACTCAATCCAAGAAATGGATTCGGAACACCTCAAAATCTGTGCTTCAGTGGCTGGTCATGATAATATCTTTGAAAAATATTGGAGTGCAAGAGGTCAAATGACTTTATTGTCAAGCGCCTGGCATTAGAAAACAACAACAACAGAATAGATTCCATGCCTAAAACAATAACATTAGTTTATATGTACCAGTATCTATCTACAATTCTGTTTTGTTTCACAGTCATAAATAAACTCTATCATCGTCATCGTCACCTGAATATGAATACCGTCATCAATTTCAACGCCATCTTCATCATAGACATAGTGATAGTGATAGATTTATTGATATTAGTTCACAAAAGTACAAACTTAATAATTTAAAAAAATTATCTATATACAAAAGTAGTTATACATAATAAATATACAATTTCCTAAACAAATTAATTTAATTTTAATTAATCTCAGTAATTAATTGTTCAAACTTGCACTTACGTCCGGTTTTAGTGCATGTTTAAACCAATCGTAATAACTATTAAAATTTTAAAACTTATTTATCTGCTCCTTTTCACAGTTTTCTACCATGAACATTTTTAAATTAATTTTTCTTCTTCTTCTTCTTCTTCTTCTTCTTCTTCTTCTTCTTCTTCCGCTTCTTCTTCTTCTTATACTTTACTTTAAACATCTAAATTTATTCTATAACTTTCATATTTATGTTTAATTATAGGTTCACTTATGCCTATTAACTAATTCTTCCATGTCATCACACCGCATCCAGGTTAGCAGTTGTTGACATATAGCCAGCACACTGCAATAGCTGAATCGGTATTTCTCAGTGAGTACAGAAGGTCAGTCTAAATTCCTGCTACATCTCATCATAGACATAATCGTCGTTATAAAAATTATCAACATCGTAGAATTTTATCGCTATTTCAAGCCCATCATTCCTGGTACGAAAATTATCAGCATTAATACAGTGTGTTTCATAAGTACATGTAAATAATTTGTCGGTGTAATGTAGAGGTGAAAATGCGACTAAAATGGTCTATACAACTTTCTGTGAAAATCCATAATTTTCGAGTTATGATGCAATATGTAAATGTAATATCATCCTACACTAAACATCATAAAGGCAGTACAAGGAAAACATTTTAGAAATGGTAGATCAAGATCCAGCCACAAGGAGGCCTACCCGACAAATCAGTGACACTTTAAGAATCAGCCACGCTAGTCTCTAGTGCAGCCATTTTCAACCAGTGTGCTACGAATGATCCGCTGGCGTGCCAGGAGAAAATGGAAATAGTAAAGGTTATTGTTGCAAAAATTTGAAAAATAAAAGTGCAAAGAATAGTAAAAAAAAAAAAAAAAATGAGTCTACAAGAGTCAACTTTCAGCAAACGCAGCACAAGTCAACATCCAGTAAACACAGTGTGGGTGTCGAGCGGCAGAGAAGACGATGACTTAAGCACAGTCTTTCTGCATCACTAGGAAGTAAAATCAATCAATCTTCTTCATGTAGCAGCTGTTTGCTGACAACATGAAGTCCACTATAGTCCACTGTAGTCTATTCAGGTTTTGTTTTTCATGAAAAATGAGGGGTATTTTGATCGGTGTTCATTATAAATGCCTGTTGCTAGTAGCCAGAGTTGGGGTGTAGTCAATATATACTGCAGGGCTGTGTCTTCTGCAACTGGTACTGATGATTTTAATTTACTTCTTTTGTGGTTTATGGATGGACAGTATAGAAGAATGTGTTCCAGATCTTCATCATGATTATTACACCACAGACAAGTAGGATTATCAGAAATGTGAAATCGGTGTAGGTACAATGTGACCTGTTCTGGCTCTTGTTAAAAATGTTTGAACATGTCTGGGCAAGTTTTTATACATTTCCAGGTCATTTGGTTTCTTTTGTATAGACTGTAAAATTTTTCCTTTGTCAGAAGAGAGCCAATTGTTGATCCATAGGAAATAAAACAATATCTGAAAAAGTGCGAAAGAATATTTTGATCTAATTTGCACCTCTACACTACACCCATAGAGTAATTACATGTACTCACGTTTTTCAGTCTATTAAGATATTACATTATGTATTGGATCATAACTCGGAAATTAAGGTTTTTCAGAGAAAGTTCTATAGACCATTTTAGTCTTATTCTCACCTCTACATTACATCCACGAAGTATTTATATGTACTTATAAAACAGCCTGTACAACAACAATAATAATAATAATAATAATAATAATAATAATAATAATAATAATAATAATTTTATTTATATATTTATTTCGAATATTAATGTGCAAAACAACAGCATAGGGCCAATTACTTACTTACTTACTTATTGGCTATTAAGGAACCCGGAGGTTCATTGCCGCCCTCACATAAGCCCGCCACTGATCCCTATCCTGAGCAAGATTAATCCAGTCTCTACCATCATATTCCACCTCCCTCAAATCCATTTTAATATTATCTTCCCATCTACGTCTCGGCCTCCCTAAAGGTCTTTTTCCCTCCGGCCTCCCAACTAACACTCTATATGCACTTCTGGATTCGCCCATACGTGCTGCATGCCCTGCCCATCTCAAGCGTCTGGATTTAATGTTCCTAATTATATCAGGTGAAGAATACAATGTGTGCAGCTCTGCGTTGTGTAACTTTCTCCATTCTCTTGTAACTTCATCCCTCTTAGCCCCAAATATTTTCCTAAGAACCTTATTCTCAAACACCCTTAATCTCTGTTCCTCAAAGTGAGAGTCCAAGCTTCACAATCATGTAGAACAACCGGTAATATAACTGTTTTATAAATTCTAACTTTCAGATTTTTTGACAGCAGACTAGATGACAAAAGCTTCTCAACCGAATAATAACACGCATTTCCCATATTTATTCTGCGTTTAATTTCCTCCCGAGTGTCATTTATATTTTTTACTGTTGCTCCAAGATATTTGAATTTTTCCACCTCTTCGAAGGATAAATCTCCAATTTTTATATTTCCATTTCGTACAATATTCTGGTCACGAGACATAATCATATACTTAGTATTTTCGGGATTTACTTCCAACCCTATCGCTTTACTTGCTTCAAGTAGAATTTCCGTGTTTTCCCTAATCGTTTATGGATTTTCTCCTAACATATTCACCTCATCCGCATAATTACATAATAATAATAATAATAATAATAATAATAATAATAATAATAATAATAATAATAATAATAATAATAATGGTAATAATAATAATTTTAATAATAATGTTTCAATCTTGCTCACCTTGTTGGTTCATCGAAAAACATGACAGGTGGGTTATTGACTAGCTCTAAGGCAATTGAAAGGCGCTTCCGCTGCCCTCCAGAGAGATTTGTAGTCCGAGTGTCACAACACTCCACTAGACCTAACGTCTCCATTATCTCTTCCACCTAGAAAACAAATGACAAACGTTAATATTTGGCCACGCATTTATCATGTTAAAATTATTGTGCAGGTGTTTTTTCTCTTTAGTGATTCACATATTATACAGAATGATTAATGACTAATGTGTAAAACTAACTTATGAAGGTGATTTTTCAAGTTGCCGTGGGGAGAGTAGCTCCTATAAACATTGATGTTATTTTAAATTTTCAGCAGTTACAGAATTATCATTTGTAGTAGTATACCCAGACAGAACAATCTTAACCATTAAAATTTACAAAATTTAATTACATTTTACGGTACGAAATTAAATTACAACAGTCCTTTAAGTGACTACGGCCTTCGGGTGAAAAAAAAAATCACGATGCAAAATAAATTTAGCTTTCAAGTAAAGCTCCCTGTGAAGCAGACTTGAATAATTTCAGGGGAAAAATATCACGATGTTTTAATTAGTGTACAACCTGAATTTTATATGGATGAAAATTTAACGCGCCATAAATTTGAATGACCAAATTCACGCCTAGTAGCATCAAAATTGTCGTTCTTGTAAACGCAGAAGCACATCGTGCACCGCTCCACCTTTCCATGATGACTAAATCGCATTGTATTGGCAACATAATGCGCGGGTAGTTTATCGCCTCTCAACTGCTTCTTCTAAATTGAGACAACTCATCCTGCCGTGGTTTTCCTGGCGGTAAGACAAATGTCGGAGTGAGCCCTAAAAGAAATGGGCCATGGACCATGAACTCTCTGCATCATAATCCACAGTTAATTCCCGACTTACCACGAAAATCGTCTGTAGCTGCATTTAGATTGGCAACAGGCCATGATTGTTTGGCCAAACACCTGCATAGAATTGGAATATATCAGTCCCCTAACTGCCCATTGTGCAACTCAAACCAAGAAATGGATTCGGAACACCTCAAAATCTGTGCTTCAGTGGCTGGCCATGACAATATCTTTGAAAAATATTGGAGTGCAAGAGGTCAAATGACTTTATTGTCAAACGCCTGCCATTAGAAAACAACAACAACAACATTTTGGATTTTCCCGAACAGACGTCTTCGAAATAGTAATCTAGGCTTTGGTTTTGCATATTGCCCTTGGGACATGGGCAAGTTTACTCGACTTCCACTTGCATTGCGAAAGGACAAGATGCCATTCAATATGCTTCTTCCAGCGTTTCTTCTCCCAATGCTGCTGTCACGTTTCTCTCCCTTCCCTCCCCCCTTTATGTGGTAGCTATTAGATCACGTCCATTTTCGGCTTTCCTCTTCACAATTTTCTACAATTCCTTCAGTGAAGCAGCGAAATTCGGAGTTAGACAAGTGACCAACAGGCTTGGAGCTCACATGTAAAGTTTTTCTCAGCCGATCTCCCTTGCAAAGACGCCTTATCAAGTACCTTTTAATGTATCTCTTCCCCCTCCCTTAAAGCGTTCGTTCTTCTGCAGGACCCTGTACTTAATGATCGAGCGGATTGTTTGGTACTTACAACAATACGTTTGGCACTACTGGAAGTCTCTTTTCCAAGCTTGAGGTTGGCAGAGACTGTCATTGCTTCAAGGACGGTAAGGTGAGGCATCAGTTGGTCATCCTGCATGATGTAGCACGACATCTTCCTGAAGTGCCGTAACTTGCGTTCCTTACCGTTGATGAGTAGTGTGCCACTGAGGTGCGACGTCCTTGGGAACACAAAGAAGGGCAAATTACTGCAATACATGGTTTCATAATATATTTCAATTAAAAGGAGAAACACTTCTGTATCGACCCGAAGGACTGATCTTATGAGCAACTTTATTTGAAAGTAAATTTATCTGGGGAAAACCTAAACCTCGAGTGGTATTTTTAGGACTATTTCGCGAGTAGAATAATACATTATTAACAAAAGAAGATAACATAATACTGTTCTTATGTAAAATATTTAATTTAATTTACTTAAAGTACCTAATATTATATTTCACTCACTAGCTCGCTATATTTTTTTTAACCTTCGATCTTTTTGAAAATATCAATCTTGCATAAATCAATCATGGTATTCTAAATTGCCTGTAGGCCTATAGCAGAGGCGGTTATTCAGGTGAAATAGGTGAAGTGCGGCTTCACCTATTTACATGTAAAACAAATTATATCTCTTATTAATAATTCATTCTAGTTATTACCGGTACCGTATTTCTAAAATAAAAAAAAGTTTTCTTTTTAGTCGTCATGAAGAGTGTTTAGTTGTATAAATAGTACCTGTAACTGTCCGCTGAATAGAATAATATCAACTATTACTAGCACCGAGCGGTGTCTATTGGAACTTACAATATTGTAGAGGTGAAATTATTTGGGCTCCCATTCTCATACAGCATTTGTTTTCCATGGTAACGTGACGTCACGCACTAAAGAAAGATTGTATGTATGAGTGAAGTGCGTTTCTGAGTCTTTCGGTTATGGAGAACTGTCAGATTTGTAGTTGGAGTAACCAGTTTGCAGATCTAACGGTACTAACAATAGAGAAGGGTTGAAGCTGGTCTCCAAGGCCGGGGACTATTATTTAAGGGCTGTGAAATTTTACAGTATGTACTATCTGACTCGAGAATAGTATCCTCATTCCTCGTGTCCAAGCAGCCATCCCTGCAACGGTAAATTAGCTGACCCTATGTTATTTTATCAGGAATACACCCCATATACTGGGTGTTCATTTCAAAGTGTGTCATGACGTCACTGTTGTTGGGTCACCGATTTGAAGCGAGTTTCAGCTTATATGTTAGAGAAGTTGCCTATTATTTAAGGCGTTCTTCAATCTGAACTTGAGAACGTGTACGGTATAACTTGAACGTCGTAGCAACAGATGACGGTCTGTACGGTCTGTGTGCTACCATAACCTCTTTCGAACTGTGTTTTGCGCCGGCAAGTCGTACGCAGGGTATTTGTTATCATCGGTTGCGTACGGTAACATTCCACAACACAAATCAAATGCTCCGTGTCCATGTTGACCGTCGAAGTTAGTAATGTCAACAAATACGTAAGTAATCGCCTTAACCCTCTCCCCATATCCCGACAGTACGTATTTCCAAACAGTTCACATTCCTGCCACTACCGGCGTTACCGTACGTATCGGTATGTACTCTTCAGAATGAACGCCGTACTTGCTAGGCAACTTTTCTGCCTCTTAGGTTATGCGGAAGTGTAGGAAGATTGAATTCTCTAGGCTCATCGGCTAGCCACATGACGGCATACAGCGAGCAATGACACATTTTGAACTGAACACCCAGTAGAGATATACTCTCCACCCTCAGTTAAACTCAGACATTTTATGAAGACATTATCGACAGGTTTGCGGCTTTAAAAGATAGGAGAATTGAGTGAGTCCTGAAATAAATTAATCGTCCTGTTTGCATGTGTTTTAGAACTAGTAAAATTGCACACAGTTTACGAATTGTAGGCCTACTCATTATATTGGTAAAACTGTTCATGCATTTGTGTATGTGAACAGCACTTCACCTATTTTTTTACGACGAGCCACTACTGGCCTATAGGAGGAAAAGTAGTGGTAAAAGAAAACAGACAATTTTAAAATCACTATTTCGCTCATGTATCAATCCAGAAATGGAGTTTAAGAATCCGTTGAATTTCAGCCAGATACCTAACTTCGAAGCATTATATTATATTTCTACTTCTGAACCATTTCAGACCAGTATATTTCAAATACGTAGTTGAACATCATTTTCCCTGCATAAAGCAGGTTCCTTAAGATTAATTACTCACTTGTAGCCAGCTAGTATGTTCATGAGAGTGCTTTTCCCCGCGCCTGATGGTCCCATAATCGCAGTTAGTTCCCCTGATCGAAACTTCCCGCTTACATTTTTAAGAATTGTTTTGTAACCTGAAACAGAACATGTTCAATATTTACACTTAATTTCAGTCAAGCCATAAAATCATGAATTAAAATAAATTATCACATAATAAAGCTAATAAAAAACAATTGAATAACAATGGTTCTTTCATGTGATTAATCATGGATAATCTTACTGAATGGAAATACTGATGCTACGCAGAAGTATTAAATGGCCCCCAAGATCTCCATATTTCAATCTATGATTTTTTGTGGGTCTATTTGAAGTGGAAGATCTAGAATGGACAGGACATAAACAATGACTTCCTCTTGATTGAATACTTAAAGTTCTCAGAGCAAATTTCTCTGTAAAGATATGGAGTACAGAGAACGAGATGGGAAGATAGAGTCAATTTAACACCATATAAATTTATAGAGTTTCTTCATAAAATAAAAAAGGAGGGAATCTATAATCATTGTTCCATAATTTTTACACGTTCTGTATACCGATGACTAGAGCTTGGATTTCTATGACATGTCATATTTTTATTTTGGTCTCTTTTTACACATTCAAGTTAAATTAAACACATTTCTAGCTTATCTGAACACTATCACATGGTTTTAATTGGTCACATAGATTCATATTTTACCATATTTAGCATTACGTCATATTTGAACAAAAATGGCAGAAAAGCATAATTTTCGTCCTATTACAATAGTTTTAACAGTTCTCCTGTATTATTCATATGTTTTGTGTCAGTAATGGCAAGAGATTTTGTTTGCTTTTGATAATTTATTTTGGATTTCCTTTCCTTATAAATATTTTGTGGTTAAATTAAGTTTGAAGGTAACTGGATTCGACAGCAGGAAGTTGTCACAACAAAAAGGACAAAAGAATGTTCGGAACATGACCAAATTGTTGCTGATTGCTCTCACCTTCACCCCTTCCAAACATGCGACATTTCAGAGGTTCCAACCCCGCTGTTGCCAGGGACAGTGACTATGTTAACACAACTGTAAAAGAATTAGTCACGCAGAGGACAGACTTTGGAAAATTTTCACACCTCTTTTCCCCCTTCTATGGCCAATACAAGAATTTAATAAAAAAAAACAATTTTATAGAATGTGTGCAAAAAACGTTTTGTATGTAATTTCTGGGCAATTAATAATTAATTGATTAAATAGCGATCTTACTCGTGTTAATTATGTAAGAATGTGCGGCTTACAGCTGTTTCGGTGCTATTCGACACCATCCTCAGAGCCTACTAGATCTCGGTGCTATCTCAACTTCGCTGCCTGTTGTGTGGGTGCGTTCGTGTGATGAAGAGTTGTGTCAAATAGTGTGTGTGTTCTGAAATTGATCTGTGTGTTGAGAATTTGACTGGGGTGTGTTTTAGTGTTTCTTGTGTGTCATATTTCCAAGTTTTTATATAATATTTTGGTATTTTTCAGGGCATAAGTGCGTGCATATTTCCGAAGTTTATAGGTAATAGAAATCCGAGACCTACTGATAACATAATAAAATAATGTATTTATCCTCGACCATGCCGAAATGTAGTAATTATACACCTGGTAGCAATCCTTTAATGCATGTCATTAAAGTACACCTATTCATTAAAGTTCAGGTTTTCGATTATTCTCGGATATGCAATCGAAAGACAAGTATCGAAACGTCACGGAGGCTGGAAATCCAATACTGTCGCAGAAGGTTATGTTCTGTTACTATAATAATTAGCGTTAATTGTAAATAATATTCAAATAAATTCAATTTGTCATCTCGTTTTTCAATGTCGAATTCAATTTCAAGGTTATATCAGACTAATGTTTATCTTACTCTCTAGATTATATCAAGGTCGTCGACATTCGTTTCCCGGAAAAAATAAATACTTTCGCGTCTGCGCAGATCTCACAATTTATGATGTAGGCTATTGCACTCACATAACAATAACATGAATACTTATGAATAATTTCAAGTTAGAAATATGGTCGAGCATAAAAAGTCGTATGAAACTTGCCTGTAATGGTAATTAAGACGATCGTATGAAAATTATGAAACTCGCTTGCGCTCGTTTCATAAACATCCTCGCGTCTTAATTACTACCATTATAGGCTCGTTGCATAATGTACTATTTCATAACACATACAGGAAAGAGAAACTCAAAAACCTTGCAGCAGTTTGGCTTGTGTAAGAAACAATAGTAGGCTACAATCTACAGACGTGGACAAATTATTAACAAAATTGACGATTTTTATGATAATTCCATTTACAAAATTTGACTTTTCAATTTAGGCTACAGTAGATATAAATACGCAATAATGTCAAATGTAGGCTATTCTAAATCGAAGAGTCAAATTTTGTAAAAAATATATAATAAAATCTTCAGTTTTGCTAATAATTTGTAAATATGCAAAAATGTCAACTGCAGTCTAAAGTGAAGTCAAATTTTGTAAAGATATATAATAAAAATCTTCAGCTTTGCTAATAATTTGGAAATATCCAAAATGTCACCTGTAGTCCAAATTGAAGAGTCGAATTTTGTAAAAATATATAAAAAAAATCTTCACTTTTGCTAATAATTTGTAAATATGCAAAAATATTAATTGTAGTCTAAATTGAAGAGTGAAATTTTGTAAAAATATACAATACAAATATTCGATTTTTGTAATAATTTGGAAATACGCAAAGATGTCAACTGTAGTCTAAAGTGAAGAATCATAGTTTGTAAAAATATATAATAAAATTCTTCAGCTTTGCTAATAATTTGGAAATATCCAAAATGTCACCTGTAGTCCAAATTGAAGAGTCGAATTTTGTAAAAATATATAAAAAATCTTCACTTTTGCTAATAATTTGTAAATATGCAAAAATATTAATTGTAGTCTAAATTGAAGAGTGAAATTTTGTAAAAATATACAATACAAATCTTCGATTTTTGTAATAATTTGGAAATACGCAAAGATGTCAACTGTAGTCTAAAGTGAAGAATCATAGTTTGTAGAAATATATAATAAAAATCTTCAATTTTGCTAATAATTTGTCCGCGTCTGTATAACTGTAATGCGTACGTACCTCTCTTCCTGCCCTCAGAGACGGAGTAGGCAAGATTGGTGAACTGGATGTCCACCGGAGGCCGTTTCGGAAGATGGCTGAGCTCGATGGGCTTCTTGTGGTTGGTGGCAGCACTACTGCTGGAGAACCCCATAGACGGAAGGGTGCAGCTCTTGTTGGGGACCTTCTTCACCAGGTGGTTTCCATTGCTCACGGCGCTGGATGTCGTCACGAGATTCGGACTGCTGCAAAGTGGAGGAATGCAAACAGTCAGAGACAAGAAGCCAGAGTCGCTGTCGCTCACCGCGGGCACGCTGACGAGGTCCAGGGACGAGTCTGTGCTCAGAGAGGCGTCGTTCTCACTTATGCTGCTCAGGATGGAATTCAGGGAACTTGTGCACACGCTGTCCAGGCTGACGCTGTTCTTCACGATTGCCTTCATCGTTTCTGCCGCGCTACAAGAAGTATTACGTACGTAACACACAACGCTTTTTGTAAGGTAGGAAACACGCAAAGGGCTTTCTCAGAAAAATGGAGACGAATAACGTATATATATGAAATGTAACCTACGTTGTATGTGATAAACGTACAGTATTAGGTTGACTGAAGAGTAAATAATACACGGCATGTCAAGAGTGAAGCAAATGATTTGCACCAGACAGACAATAGTATGCGCATCAGGTAAGAAATAAGTATCACGTAGGAAGTAGCTATTAGAGAAGCAATAACAATCACAAAAGGAATAAATTACGCATCAGTCAAGCAATAAGCTAATTAAGTATCAGCTAAGCAGTAGGCTAAGTAAGTATTAAACAAGCAGTAGGCTAAGTAAGTATCAGCCAAGCAATAGGCTACGTAATTTCATTTATTTATTTATTTCATCAATCTTTGTCCACGTCATGCGGATTAGATGTGTTCCAGTTCTTAATCCACCATCACCCTCTATATAAATATTGCAAAAACTAATACATAATGAACTTATAAGCATCCTCTATTCACAACAATTTATTTATTTATTTATTTTATTTATTTATTTAATGTGCTGTACAACAGCCAGTGGCCAATTACAGTTCAGCACAAATATAACAAAAAGATAAAACAAAAATAATTATTACACATAAATATAATTACAATTAATTACAATAATGACGATGAATGGATAACTAAGAATACTATGAGACAATGTTAATTGAGTATAATGCCTAAAAGAATACATAAATGATAAATCGTTGCCAAGAGCAAACAAAGTCTATACATTGAAGGGATCGAATTCGCAGCCATGCATGTTGGCATTTTTAATGCATCTGGAGACTGGTGAAAAAAATTTCGAATTTCTAATATAGAAAAGTTTGTGGGCTCTCGTATCTTTTGTTGGAATACGTAAGGTAATATTGTTTAAGAAAGAGTCACAGGATATATCACCTTTGAGGACTTTACAAAAGAACAGATAATCTAGCTCATGGCGTCTAGCATATAGATTTTGACAATTAAAATATTCACATTTTCTCTCATAACTATACCCGGAATTAATGGGCAGAAATCTGAATGAACATAAGGATATAAATTTTCTTTGTATATTTTCTAATTTAGCTGAGTCCGTAGTTGTAATCGAGTTCCAAACTACAGATGCATATTCGAATTTCGATCGCACCAATGTATAATATAGCATTAAAAGAGAATCGGGTGTGGAAAAAGAATAAGTTATTGACCGTATTATTCCTAGCATTCTGATTGCGTGATTGTAAATGTAATCAACGTGACTATGAAAATACAATTTACTGTCAAAGAATATTCCCAAATCTTTTACGCAATCCGTTCTGTTAATTAGTACATTATTTAGATAATAATTAAATTTCAGTGAAGAAGTTTTTCTAGAAAAGTTTATTATCTTAGTTTTGGATACGTTAATTTTCATACCATTGTCTTCCGACCATTTAGCGACTGAATTAATAATAATAATAATAATAATAATAATAATAATAATAATAATAATAAATAAGTATAACTCTTTAATTTAAAACTCTTACTTTTAACTTTTTCATTTCTATACTCAATCTCTTACAAATTATTCTGTTAACTTCATTGACTACTCTTCGTAGTTTCTTATCGTGCGACTACTCAACATTTATAATTCCATATCCGTAGAGCTTTTACTTTCTCTTCCCATCTAATTTTAACTCTAAAAAGAAATTTTCCTAATTTATGCAGATTGCTGGCGTTTAGGGGACCATTCATTTTTTATAAGCTACTATAGCGTTTATTTGTAGAAATTTTTTTATCCATCCAACCGTTTCTCAAATCATTCGTTGCCTGACACTTTAACGCAATATGCATTGCGTCTTCCACTAGTCCACATAAAGGACATTTTATCCTTTTCTACGTTCCCTCTCTTATTCTTGAGCCTCCAGATATCTAATCTCCACCATGCCATTCCTGTTCTCTCTTCCCTTGAATTTAGTCTAACATATTCTTCCTGTTCCCATAACTGTTTAACCTCCCTATAGTATTTTAGTGTTCCTAGGTCTTTAATATTACTAAAAATATCTTGCCTCGAAATTTCAGTAGGCTACATAAGTATCAGCTAAGCAGTAGGCTAAGTAAGTATTAAACAAGCAGTAGGCTAAGTAAGTACCAGCCAAGCAGTAGACTAAGTAAGCATCAGCTAAGCAGTATGCTAAGTAAGTATTGAACAAGCAGTAGGCTAAGTAAGTATCAGCCAAGCAGTAGGCTACGTAAGTATCAGCTAAGCAGTAAGCTAAGTAAGTATTAAACAAGCAGTAGGCTAAGTAAGTATCAGCCAAGCAGTAGGCTACGTAAGTATCAGCTAAACAGTATGCTAAGTAAGTATTAAACAAGCAGTAGGCTAAGTAAGTACCAGCCAAGCAGTAGGCTACGTAAGTATCAGCCAAGCAGTAGGCTAAGTAAGTATCAGCCAAGCAGTAGGCTAAGTATCAGCTAAGCAGTAAGCTAAGTAAGTATTAAACAAGCAGTAGGCTAAGTAAGTATCAGCCAAGCAGTAGGCTACGTAAGTATCAGCTAAGCAGTAAGCTAAGTAAGTATTAAACAAGCAGTAGGCTAAGTAAGTACCAGCCAAGCAGTAGGCTAAGTAAGTATCAGCCAAGCAGTAGGCTAAGTAAGTACCAGCCAAGCAGTAGGCCAACTAAGTACTAGACAAACTGTACGCTAAGTATCAGAAAAATATAGATGAGGAGGCGAAACCTGGCATGTGAGCTGTGTAAGAGGGGAAAGAATGAGCTATGAGAAAGAAAGTTTGCTTCATGATGGTTAATATTATACGAATCTACAGACACGGACGTTCATTTCAGACTCAAATCTATCTTCCCCCTACATAGCCATTGGTGATATAGCCACGGTACATGATAAGGTAACAGGTCAGGTCTTGCCTCCTCTACTCTAGTAAGCTAAGTATCAGAAAAGCTATAGACTAAAAATCAGGTAAGTCAGACAAGTAGTAGGCTAAGTATCAGGCAAGCAACAATGATTAAATATGAAGCAAGCAACAATCAAATTTATATCAGAAAAGCAACAATAAGTATCAAGCAAGCAATGATAAATATATATCAAGCAACAATAAGATTGTATGAAGAAGCAACAATAAGTATGTATCAAGCAACAACAATTAAATATCAAGCGAATAACAATAAGCAAGTATAAAAAATTATGTTTTATTTCACGACGCTCGCAACTGCCGAGGTTATATCAGTGTCGCCTGTGTGCCGGAATTTTGTCCCGCAGGAGTCCTTTCACATGCTAGTAAATCTACCGACATAAGCACACTTAATGCCATCAACCTGGGCCGGGATCGACCCGCAACCTCGGGCACAGAATGCCAGGGGTCTATCGACTGCGGCATCCAAGCCGACAAGTAAGTATCAAAGACATAATAATAGTAAGTAGACTACCAAACGAGCGATAATATTAATAGTTTATGTTACATGTCTAAGAACAATATGTATAGAAGTGGTCAGATAAGCCAAAAAAAAACAATTACAAAGAGATTGTACAATCCAAAAATTCGTCAAGATGATAAAAAGGATTTAGAATTAAGGTGCATGATTCGAGAGCAGCTCTGCTTAAATTAAAAATATGTGATGGAAATTTATTTGCAAGCTTTAATGACATTAGACAAAAAATTATTTATTAAGTACTAAGCAAGCAATATTACTAATAAGCATTAAGACAGGAAAAATTAGTAAGCATCAAGTAAGCAATATTATTAATAAGCATTAAGACAGGAAAAATTAGTAAGCATCAAGCAAGCAATATTATTAATAAGCATTAAGACAGGAAAAATTAGTAAGCATCAAGCAAGCAATATTATTAATAAGCATTAAGACAGGAAAAATTAGTAAGCATCAAGTAAGCAATATTATTAATAAGCATTAAGACAGGAAAAATTAGTAAGCATCAAGTAAGCAATATTATTAATAAGCATTAAGACAGGAAAAATTAGTAAGCATCAAGTAAGCAATATTATTAATAAGCATTAAGACAGGAAAAATTAGTAAGCATCAAGTAAGCAATATTATTAATAAGCATTAAGACAGGAAAAATTAGTAAGCATCAAGTAAGCAATATTATTAACAATCATTAAGCTATGAAAAATTAGTAAGCATCAAGCAAGCAATATTATTAATCAGCATTAAGACAGGAAAAATTAGTAAGCATCAAGCAAGCAATATTATTAATAAGCATTAAGACAGGAAAAATTAGTAAGCATCAAGTAAGAAATATTATTAATAAGCATTAAGACAGGAAAAATTAGTAAGCATCAAGTAAGCAATATTATTAATAAGCATTAAGACAGGAAAAATTAGTAAGCATCAAGTAAGTAATATTATTAACAAGCATTAAGCCAGGAAAAATTAGTAAGCATCAAGTAAGCAATATTATTAACAAGCATTAAGGTAGGAAAAATTAGTAAGCGTCAAGTAAGTAATATTATTAACAAGCATTAAGCTAGGAAAAATTAGTAAGCATCAAGTAAGTAATACTATTAACAAGCATTAATCTAGGAAAAATTAGTAAGCATCAAGTAAGCAATATTATTAACAATCATTAAGCTATGAAAAATTAGTAAGCATCAAGTAAGTAATATTATTAACAAGCATTAAGCTAGGAAAAATTAGTAAGCATCAAGCAAGCAATTTAGTAAACATTATCCAAGCAATAATTCGTAAACAATAAATATCAGGCAAGCAATGAGTTAGTATCAAATAATAAAATTAATAACTACGTAATAAATAAAATCAGCGTATATTTACTGATTTATTTCTAGAAGAACACGACCAGGAAACGCGTATTAATCTGTTTCACATTTCTTTAACCATTTTCTTTCTACTTCACACGAACTAGAAAACCAGAAGGAAAAATAATATCGACACTAAATAAACGTGGCTGAAGGTCGTGTATCTCAGACTTTGCCGAAGAAACTTACATCGGAGGATACAGAGACTAAGCGAACGTAGACTAAATAGTCACTTATAAATTTCTATATTTTTGGGTTCAAACATGTATGAGAATTAAATTTCAAAATTAATCTCGTAATAACGTCCTCACACCACATCAAAGCATTTCGACAACAGTAATTTCGTGACTTTAAAAATTATAACCGTGTATCTCTCCCATATTATATTGTAACACTTCACTTAACACTAGCACTTCTGGCATCTTCACAATTCTGCTACGCTCTTTTATACAGAATCCCTACTCCTCCTTCCACATATCCCACGTCCTCCTTAAAATTTGAGGTCCAAAATATTAAAACAGACTTTAAAACAGTCACAGAAGTACGTACTTAAATTAGTGTACCTACGGCCAGTTCATTAGCTCTACTCGTGTCTCATTTTCTTGAAGGTCATGGTTTAATGTTGTGGGAAGGCATCTCGTTGACATACTTCATCTGATTGTCTTTGACTTGCCCCATTTATTACGAGATGCAATTACACCCTTCACTACTGTCTGTAGCCTTGTTTGCAATGTTACTCACAAAATCATCTGACAGTGTTAGTGATGATACTAAAGGATGTAAGAAATTGACTTCAACCACTTTATATCAAGCCGTCATTCTTTTCTAGTTAAGTAGTAATAATTGAATAAAGAAGTTATCACTTAAAATTGCGTAAATAATAATAATAATAATAATAATAATAATAATAATAGTAATAATAATATCATTTGAAAAAGTAGACAAATTCAAATAGGTCTATCTTGGAGCAACAGTAACAATAATATAAACGATACTTGGGAGGAAATTAAACGCAGAATAAATATGGGAAATGCCTGCTATTATTCGGTTGACAAGCTTTTGTCATCCAGTCTGCTCTCAAAAATCTGAAAGTTAGAATTTATAGAACAGTTATGTTACCGCTTGTTCTGTATGGTTGTGAAACTTAGATTTTCATTTTAAGAGAGAAACAGAGGTTAAGGGTGTTTGAGAATAAGGTGCTTAGGAAAATATTCGGGGCTAAGAAGGATAAAGTTACAGGAGAATGGAGAAAGTTACACAACACAGAACTGCACGCATTGTATTCTTCACCTGACATAATTAGGAACATTAAATCCAGACATCTGAGACGGACAAGACATGTAGCACGTACGGGTGAATCCAGAAATGCATATAGAGTGTTAGTTGGGAGGCCGGAGGGAAAAAGACCTTTGAAGAGGCCGAGACGTAGATGGGAGGATAATATTAAAATAGATTTGAAGGACGTGGGATATGATGGTAGAGACTGGGTTAATCTTGCTGAGGATAGGGACCAATGGCGGGCTTATGTGAGGGCGGCAATGAACCTCCGGGTTCCTTAAAAGTAAAGTAAGTAATAATAACAATAACAATGAAAACAATAATAATACAATTAATGGCGACAGTAATGGCTTTAACAGTGATAGTAATACAGTGCGACAGATTTGATACTTTACTAGTAACAATAAACGAGCACTGTCCGCATTTGCGCTAGCTGCTTCTGTCATGCGGCCAGCAAGAGATCTCTTGTACAGTTACATATCTTTACCATTAATTTATATTGCTTGAAAAATAAAAAAATAAAATACATAGCTAAGAAATTTTACTTGATTTACGATCATTTTGTCTTTGAAACTGATGTCTAAAGGCAGAACGTATACGTTTTCTTGTCTAATACCCAAATGTCTAAAGGAAAATGTCTACACAAGTAAGGTCTATGCTTTAATTGATCTACAAAAAGATGTCTACAAATTTTCAATTTATTATTTTAATGATCAATAAACAGTAATTTTTTAGATGTCAATTTCTTCAATTTTCATCTTCTCCGACATTTTCGAAATGCAGCTTCAGTCGGTATGATAATCCTGTAAGGTAAGTACTTATTTGAAGAGAAAATTCCGTACTCATGAGGAACTGAACCGTAACTCGAGTCCTAGGAATGATAGCATATCTTAAACGAAGACGCCGTAACGCAGGGTACAAAATAACTACTGTATAGGTCATTCGTTACCTCGTGAAAACAAATGCATTCGTGCGCCGTAGCTCATAGTAAGAACCTTATGGTGGGAGTAAGCGAGCTAGCTAGTTAGCAAGACGAAGCGTAGCGAGAGAGGGAAGCTTTCAGTCCACTTTTTCCTTTCCCTTATGCGCAGGAGGTTTCACAGGACACCGAATGACCTATACTTGCTAAAAACAGTCCTAAATCAATCAAAACATGTATCAATGGCATGAACTGTAGCTGGGGGAGATGGGGCACACCTAGACGGAATTAGAACACTTGTATGGGTTCATTGTGCCAACTCCAGAATTCCGACTTGTAAATTTTTCCTGAAACCCTCTGATTCTGGTTATTTAACGACGCTGTATCAACTAAGAGGTTATTTAGCGTCGATGAAATTGGTGATAGCGGGATTGTATTTGGCGAGATGAGGCCGAGGATTCGCCATAGATTACCTGACATTTGCCTTACGGTTGGGGAAAACGTCGAAAAAACCCAACCAGGTAATCAGCCCAAGCGGGAATCGAACCCGCGCCCGAGCGCAACTTTGAATCGGCCATGTTTATCTTACGTCCCCCAAATATTCCTGGAAAAAACCAAGTACTTTACAGCCATCAAAATCCATCGCCTTCGACAGAATTTGAACCGACGAACTTCGAAACTGAAGGTGAGCATATACTCACTAGACTCATTAAGGATGATGACGTAATCATGTGTTACATTACCTGGGTGCAACGTTCAGTGAAGAGTATGAACTAAATCGCGCTGATCTTCACCTGAGCAGCTATACGGCGTGACTGAGGAGACGAATAATTGACCAAAAGCAATTAAAGCCAGGCCATTATCAACTGACGTGGAAGAAAGGCATTTCTAGACTAACTGCAGTACATGTCGCAATTTTTAACAAGGGCAACACATGGTCAGAATGTTTAATAGAATAATGGAGGACCTATTATTTTTGTGTGCTTGTTTCTTTGAAGTCTCTGCCCCATTTCACTCTCATGACACGCGAGTATGCAGACAACAGTAAGAAGAATAGTGATCGTGTCGAAGATGACACATACTTTCTCATAATCTCTGCTCAACAATTCAATTTCTTTATCACCTTCCTTATGATATCACCGTTTAAAGTTTATTTTGGCCAATTTTGTGTAAGCTGTCATTGTGTGTTATTGCTTCTACTGGGTGTTCAGTTCAAAATGTGTCTTGGCTCGCTGTATGCCGTCATGTGGCTAGCTGATGAGCCTAGAGAATTCAATCTTCCTACACTTCCGCGGCTCAGGTGTATAATCTAAGAGGCAGAGAAGTTGGCTAGCAAGTACGGCGTTCATTCTGAAGAGTACGTACCGATACGTACGGTAACGCCGGTAGTGGCAGGAATGTGAACTGTTTGGAAATACGTACTGTCGGGATATGGGGAGAGGGTTAAGACGATTACTTACGTATTTGTTGACAGTAACTTCGACGGTCAACATGGACACGGAGCATTTGATTTGTGTTGTGGAATGTTACCGTACGCAACCGATGATAACAAATACCCTGCGTACAACTTGCCGGCGCAAAACACAGTTCGAAAGAGGTTATGGTAGCACACAGACTGTACAGACCGCCATCTGTTGCTACGACGTTCAAGTTATACCATACACGTTCTCAAGTTCAGATTGAAGAACGCCTTAAATAATAGGCAACTTCTCTAACATATAAACTGAAACTCGCTTCAAATCGGTGACCCAACAACAGTGACGTCATGACACACTCTGAAATGAACACCCAGTAGAGAATAATTATCAACGTTGTAATAAGACGGTTATAGGCTATATTATGTTACGTGCGCCTTTCCTGGTTCAATTAACACGTAGATACTGAATAGAGTCAAATATCGGTATAAACAAATTTTGGGGACATTGATATTTTCATTATAAATAAATCCACGGAAACCTTTGTCATTTAGCTCAGTAAAACAATACATCAAGCAACTACAAAAAAATAATTACCAACAAGAACTGGACGTACACATTTCGCAACAACGTAGGAAATTACTGAAGGATATACCTCCTGAACCCAGAAGACTGGCAGTTGCAAGCTTTCGTCTTAACACTGAACATGACATCCTGGGTAAACAGCTCAAACTTCTTGGCATCCTTCCATCAGCATCCTGCATTTTGTGCCATCAACAGGAAGACATGGATAGACAACATCTTGCAAAATGCCCTGCTCTGAAATCCTCCAAGAAAGTCGACCGCTACTGGGAAGCCAGAGCCCGAATGTTTTTAATTATTTAATCCATAGCTTTGTTCACCACTTTCTTGTTTTTCCCCCAGTCAATGATAGTAAATATCATGTACTAGCCAATAAATAGATAAATAAATAGATAGATAAATAGATAAACAAACAAACAAACAAACAAACAAATAAAAAAATAAATAAATATTTTCATTATACAGAGTCTTTCATAAGTAACGAGTCTCTCGAAAAATCAACTATTTTGGATAATTTTTGAAATGATGTTCACCCTCACTCACGAGAAAGAACTCTTCCCAGTGCCGTAGAGTCGATTTGGAAACAAAAACCTCCTCCCCTCGCCGCCAGAGGAAGCAACTTATCCATGTCTAATGTTCATTTGATGCCAACTTAAAATTACCTGTAGCATGGCATCTATACGCCAAGGATAATGGCACACGGCCATGCATATACACACATTGTGGAATGATAAAATGCCACGCAGCCGCTTAACGTTATTGCAGAAGACAAAAATTGCTGCCTGGTTTGAGCTTGGAAACAGTGTCGCTTAAATTAAGCGTTTATTCTGTAGACGAAGTGTTTCCAGGCAGGTGGATCGGTAGCACAGGCCCAGTCCGTTGG
The DNA here is from genome assembly GCF_040183065.1 of Periplaneta americana. Lineage (NCBI taxonomy): Eukaryota > Metazoa > Arthropoda > Insecta > Blattodea > Blattidae > Periplaneta > Periplaneta americana. Next base: position 194,078,131 of record NC_091118.1, read on the forward strand.
CCTCCGTGACCACCTGATTTGACTCCCATGGACTTCTTTTTCTATGGATTCATCAAGGACCGTGTCTATGCGACTAAACCACGCACCATTCTTGAATTAGTGGAATGAATTGAACACACGATACAAATGGTTAAGCCTGACATGCTCACTAAAGTCCACAAAGCGTTAATAATAATAATAATAATAATAATAATAATAATAATAATAATAATAATAATAATAAGTAACATTTAACATGTTAACAATAATATGTTCTACATATATATTTATTTACTAGCCGTACCCGTGCGCTCCGCTGCACCCGTTAGAAATAAATATAAAGTAATTACATAATTAAAATAGGATATTTAATCCAGGGAACGTTCGTGTTTGATAGAAGGCTAAATCGTTTAATATGTTACTTAATTTAAATTGCATCCAATTAATAAAAATGCGATCATTTTGGTCCAGACACACTCATTTGGTGCAATGACAATTTCTTTAACATGTTTCTTAATTTTTATTACATGCAACCATAGTTTAATGAAGATTGGCATCATTTAGATTTAATGTGTATATTTCATTTTACTTCTTATAGGTTTCCATCGAATTATGGTAATAACTTAATTTTAACCCTCGTTTTCTACGTATTCATTAAATGGCGCTTGGCCCGCTATGGTTCTGAACCCTTCAAATAAATTAAATTATATTACATTATATCAGAAGTTACTGTAATAACATTATAGCATTATGTCCATCTAGAGAAACTACACTTTCCAATGGTGAAATAATAATTAATTATACAAATCGGTTAATTTAGCTTCCGATATTACTTCATACAAACACAGAAACATTCTCTGTAGGCTATCTTTCATAGCTTTCGATTGTTGCTGTCCAAGGCCCCTTATAGACGAAGTCATTTGTTTTTTAATTCATTACACGGCCTTAGATGGCAGTTATTTTAATTTTAAAACTCATTTATTTCATTAAATATCAGTCCTATCAAAATTTTTCAAGGAATAAAACTTATCGCAAATTATTTTTAAAGAAACTTTTGTTATGTAACATTTTTCACAAAAATCAATAATAAGCGCGATATTTCGATTTATTTAATTCAGGCCCCCTTATAACCTCCCTTTTAAATAATGTATTTTGAATGCCATATAGCCTAAAATCTAAGTTACAACGAACTTAATTTATATTCCAATTTTCATCGAAATCCGTTCATCCATTATCGCGTGAAAATGTAACAAACATACAGACAGACAGACATACAAACAAAAATTTCAAAAAAGCGATTTTCGGTTTCAGGGTGGTTAATTATATATGTTAGGACCAATTATTTTTGGAAAATCGAAAATTACCAGAAAAATTTCGGCTACAGATTTATTATTAGTATAGATTACTAAGTGATAATTATTCTTAGGTGGAGGTAAACCTTTCGTTGTTAAAGAAAATGGAATATAGGTAGTTTTGTTAGTATTTAAGGACAGGAGATAAGAGAGTAAATTATTGAAGACATTATTGCGTCAAAATGTTAAAATTTAACGGACTACTTGATTCACAAAATGCAAACCACAGCCTGTACACCGCTTAGTTAACTAAACATGGCCGTAAGCCGTAAAATTCCAGTTTAATCTATGGAGAAGGAGAGAGATTTCCCTCAGGACGTGGGGGCACATCCTCCATGTGACCTCCTCCGTGGCCCGGTGACAGTTCAATCTATATTCCTCACGTGGCGTCAAATTCTTTTCATAGCGATGCATGGATGATCCTGAACGTCGCATCATGTGCTTGTGGATAATGCAGTGAAACTGATTAGGCCGGGCTTATCGATGTCAAGACCATTCCGTCGCACATCCTATCCAACGCCGCAATTAGAACAATCTTACTGCCTGCCCACGCAGTACCATAAATATCTTCATTAAGGAAACGTGGTTTAAGAAAAGCAGACCTTTCTGCATGATATGAAGACAAACCCAGTTGCAGCAATAGGAATTTTTAAGTTCATTAAGATAATTATACTTCAGAAAAACTGTAAATTCTTTTGTGCGAGATCGTGCATATTTGCTTGGTTTCCGCACAAAACCAATCCGCGGAAAGTCTAAAATTCCACATTCAGTATTCCCAACCTAACACACATAACAATTTCCCTCTTCTTACCGCTTAAGTGACATATTGATTTTACTGGTTTAGGCTTTTAACATATTATTTTTAGAGACGTTCAATATAGTAATAATTATAAATTGGAAACTTACCACTGCAATTTCACCTAAATTGCACTGTTAATTATTGTTTTTAAATATTTGCAAAAATTAAGTAAACTCTACAACTCCACTAAAGTTACTGCATTCGTGATGCAAGTAACATTAAGGAAGCCGTGAAAAAATCAACAAGATTCCAGACTCATCATAGACTGGGGGGAAAAAAAAGACAGACGTATATCACGGCCTGCTGGAGTATAGTAAACACAGAAAACATTTTAAAGCAACAATGCTGAAGATAGATATTTTTGTTTTGCAAATTTTCCGTTATTGAACAGAAACCAAGATGGAGATTTCATTGCAACTAATTAGAAATTCCTCTTTCAGGTATGGAATAAACGATCTTCGCACAAAATAAAGTACGATACACGAGCGGTATGTTTTCTTTCAATTCTCGGAAATTAAAAAAGCTCAACTACGTTTCGCTTTTTCAAACTTTTCCTCGAACATGAAAACTTCAACATACCGCTCTTGTAACGCGTATTACTATTATCGAACTACTGGAACATACGCGTTTCTTACGTTGTTTAAATTAAGGTTATTATAAGACTATTAAAAACTGGCTATAAAACCCTGACATAATCTTGCTATGTGTTTGAATCCTCCAACATCTTGAGACAGATATAAAATGTAAAATGAACAACCGAAAATCACTACAGTAACTTCCGACAAAGCCCAAATCTCATTCAAATACATAAACACAGTTCAGCTTGTAGAGAAATGTATAATCAATCTTTAAGTATGAAACAATTGACGTAAATGACACGCAATAATTGAAAGAATCCCAAAATATGGAAGTACAAGGGAAACAAAAATGTAAGAAATGCAGGAGGAAAAACTGGGAGAAGTGCCAAGAAAACGAATGGGAAAAACGCAAGGCAAACAGCTAGGAGAAAAGCAATGAGTCAGCTGGAAGAAGTGCATGGCAAACAGCTGGGAGAATAGAATGAGACAACTGGCAGAAACGTAAACAATAGGAAGAAATGCAATTGAAGACATTATTACAAAAACAGCCCTAGTCATTTTTAATGAAATTGAGTTGAGGACACATTTGCTACTATTTCAAAAGTTTATAGACTCCAAAAACGACCCATGTTAGGTGCAATAGCCGCAAGGTTAAACACCAGTTGTACGGAAACAGCTGACATGTGTTCTATTTATTTTTATTGTTCTCCTGAAAAATAGGAATTTTGACAAGGATTGTTTTTGTATTAATGTCTTCAATTAGACTATTAGAAGAAACGCAATTAGACCACTGGAAAGAGCGGAATGAGACAGCTGGAAGGAGCGTAATAAGACAACTGGAAGGAGCGCAATGAGACAGTTGGAAGGAGCGTAATGAGGCAGCTGGAAGGAGCGTAATGAGACAACTGGAAGGAGCGTAATGAGACAGTTGGAAGGAGCGTAATGAGGCAGCTGGAAGGAGCGCAATGAGACAGTTGGAAAGAGCGGAATGGGACAGCTGGAAGGAGCGTAATGAGACAGTTGGAAGGAGCGCAATGAGACAGTTGGAAGGAGCGCAACGAGACAGTTGGAAGGAGCGCAATGAGACAGTTGGAACGAGCGTAATGAGGCAGCTGGAAGGAGCGTAATGAAGCAGCTGGAAGGAGCGTAATGAGGCAGCTGGAAGGAGCGCAATGAGACAGTTGGAGGGTACGTAATGAGGCAGCTGGAAGGAGCGTAATGAGGCAGCTGGAAGGAGCGCAATGAGACAGTTGGAGGGAGCGCAATGAGACAGTTGGAGAGAGCGCAATGAGACAGCTGGAAGGAGCGCAATGAGACAGTTGGAAGGAGCGTAATGAGGCAGCTGGAAGGAGCGCAATGAGACAGTTGGAGGGTACGTAATGAGGCAGCTGGAAGGAGCGTAATGAGGCAGCTGGAAGGAGCGCAATGAGACAGTTGGAGGGAGCGCAATGAGACAGTTGGAGGGAGCGCAATGAGACAGCTGGAAGGAGCGCAATGAGACAGTTGGAAGGAGCGTAATGAGGCAGCTGGAAGAAGCGCAATTAGACTAGCTATTAGAAGGAACGCAATTAGACCACTGGAAAGAGCGCAATAAGACAACTGAAAGAATCGCAATGAGATGGCTGAAAGGAGCGTAATGAGACAGCTGGAAGGAGCGCAATAAGACAACTGAAAGGAGCGCAATGAGACAGCTGGAAGGAGCGCAATAAGACAACTGAAAGGAGCGCAATGAGACGGCTGAAAGGAGCGTAATGAGACAGCTGGAAGGAGCGCAATAAGACAACTGAAAGGAGCGCAATGAGACGGCTGAAAGGAGCGTAATGAGACAGCTGGAAGGAGCGCAATAAGACAACTGAAAGGAGCGCAATGAGACGGCTGAAAGGAGCGTAATGAGACAGCTGGAAGGAGCGCAATAAGACAACTGAAAGGAGCGCAATGAGGCGGCTGAAAGGAGCGTAATGAGACAGCTGGAAGGAGCGCAATAAGACAACTGAAAGGAGCGCAATGAGACGGCTGAAAGGAGCGTAATGAGACAGCTGGAAGGAGCGCAATAAGACCACTGAAAGGAGCGCAATGAGACGGCTGAAAGGAGCGTAATGAGACAGCTGGAAGGAGCGCAATAAGACAACTGAAAGGAGCGCAATGAGACGGCTGAAAGGAGCGTAATGAGACAGCTGGAAGGAGCTTAATGAGACGGCTGAAAGGAGCGCAATGAGACGGCTGAAAGGAGCGCAATGAGACGGGTGAAAGGAGCGCAATGAGACAGAAAAAAAGGAATGAGACAGCTGGAAGAAATGCAATGAAACAACCGAGAGAAATACGAGGAAACTATTGGAATAAATGCAATGCACTATATTTCGGTAAGTAGTCCAAGGAATAACGAGTAACTGACTGACTATAGTGCTTTGTGTGGAGAGTGGCATTATTTTATGGGGCAGGAACATGGACATTACAAAGTAATGAGAAACTATTAGAAGCATTTCACTTGTGGCTGTCGAAAAGAATGAAGCGTGTGAAATGGACAGACAGAATAAGAAATGAAGCTGTGTTGGAAAGATTGAGTGAAGAAAGAATGATGCTGAAAATGATAAGGAAGAGAGAGCGAAATTGGCTAGGTCACAAGCTAAGAAGAAACTGCCTACTGAAGGATGCACTGGAAGGAACAGCGAACGGAAAAAAAGTTCGAGGTAGAAGAAAATATCAGATGATATACGACATTAACATCAAAAAGTATAACTACAGCAATATTATTCTACATTAATTAGTCTGTGTTCTTTGATTTGTTTTTCTATGGTTACAAGGCAACCATCAACATAATATGACAATCGATACGAACAACTGTTAGAGAAGCAGCTATTTTTTCTCTGTATGTAACGCTTAATTAGGGAGTTTCGTGTGTATAACTATAGCAACGCAAAATTACACGGTGCTTATACAACAGTAGCTTATGCATGGTTTATTAGTAACGTTTTCTTTCCCAACTCTGTATTACTTACTTACTTACTGGCTTTTAAGGAACCCGTAGGTTCATTGCCGCCCTCACATAAGCCCGCCATTGGTCCCTTCCTGAGCAAGATTAATCCAGTCTCTACCATCATATCCTACTTCCCTCAAATCCATTTTAATATTATCTTCCCATCTACGTCTCGGCCTCCCCAAAGGTCTTTTTCCCTCCGGCCTCCCAACTAACACTCTATATGCATTTCTGGATTCGCCCATACGTGCTACATGTCCTGCCCATCTCAAACGTCTGGATTTAATGTTCCTAATTATGTCAGGTGAAGAATACAATGCGTGCAGTTCTGTGTTGTGTAACTTTTTTCATTCTCCTGCAACTTCATCCCTCTTAGCCCCAAATATTTTCCTAAGAACCTTATTCTCAAACACCCTTAATCTCTGTTCCTCTCTCAAAGTGAGAGTCCAAGTTTCACAACCATACAGAACAACCGGTAATATAACTGTTTTATACATTCTAACTTTCAGACTTTTTGACAGCAGACTGGATGATGAAAGCTCCCAACTCTGTATGAATTGTCAGTCTTGAACATTGTAATTGGGCTTTGCCTGTTACGTTCAATAACAAATAAAATAAATAAATAAATCTCGTATAAAATTGTACACTGTTTATTAGTAAGACTGTTAATATACGGTATATAAACACGAACATATTAAACGACACTTCTGTAACAGTTAGAAAACTTATCTGAGTTTGCAATTTATCAATATTTTTAATGGTCTAAAACTGGTGCAACTGTAAATAGATATTGCATGTTTACTGCATGGAATCCGACATGAAAAGCAGAGATGTTTCATGTGGACAGAAGCTAGCTAGGAGGGCTGTCGGGAACACGCAAAATGTCTGTGCGTAAGCACGGAAAAGTGAGGGGGACTCAACAACTCCATTACGAGCATCACCACCGGTCCCACCGCTGCTAACAAACTTCTTGAAAAGAGATTTGTTTATCTTCTCCGACGTCTCTCGATAGTTACATAATCCTGCAAGTTACTTCCACCGACACATCACGCCAAAAGTATGCACTGCATTTTACTTATTTTAACGAACGTTCTAAACTACAGACGATATTCAAAACTGTGATAGAATGAGGAGACGGTAATTCAGCAACGATGGAAAGAAAATTATAAGAAATGCAATATTTACGTGTACCCATATAAGACGCAGGCCGAGTTTGATAAATAATCAGTCGAATATTGCAATATGAAGTTACGTTAAGTATATCGTACAACGTTTCATCCACTTTGATAAAACATTTATACTAATAATAAATCTGTAGCCGAAATGTTTCTGGTAATTTTCGATTTTCCAAAAATAATTGGTCCTAACATGTATAATTAACCGCCCTGAAACCGAAAATCGCTTTTTTGACATTTCTGTTTGCATGTTTGTCTGTCTGTCTGTCTCAATGCTTGTTACCTTTTCACGCGATAATGGCTGAACCGATTTATATGAAAATTGGAATATAAATTAAGTTCGTTGTAACTTAGAATTTAGGTTATATGGCATTCAAAATATTTTATTTAAAAGGGGTGTTATAAGGGGGCTTGAATTAAATAAATCGAAATATCTTTCTTATTATTAATTTTCATGAAAAATATTACATAACAAAAGTTTCTTTAAAAATAATTTCCGATAAGTTTTATTCTATGCAAAATTTCGATAGGACTGATATTTAATGAGATAAATGACTTCGTCTATAAGGGGCCTTGTACAACAATCGAAAGCTATGAAACATACGGTAGCCTACAGAGAATGTTTCTGTGTTTGTATGAAATAATATCGGAAGCTAAATTAACCGATTTGTATAATTAATTATTAATTCACCATTGGAAAGTGTAGTTTCTCTAGATGGACATAATGGTATAATGTTATTACAGTAACTTCTGAGTGAATCGAAGACAGGTAAGATTAAAATAGCTTCTTATGCACTGAAAACTTGATAGGCTATTCTGTACATTCGTTTCCTGTATTTTCTAAAATAATTTTTATAACCAAATGAGTGGTCTCTGGATCAAATGATCGCATTTTAATTTTTTTAATACAATTTAAATTAAGTAACATAATAAACGATTTATCCTTCTATCAAACACGAATGTTCCCTGGATCAAATGTCCTATTTTAATTATGTAATTACTTTATATTTATTTCTAACGGGTGCAGCGGAGCGCACGGGTACGGCTAGTTTGAAATAAAAGTAATCGTATTATTTGTATTAGTTTTGAGCATGTCTTTTGTGGAGAGGCGATTGTATTATTATTATTATTATTATTATTATTATTATTATTATTATTAGTTTCTTTCTGCGAAAGGCGATTCGTTTAATATGTTTGTTTTATTAGTTTTGAACACGATAGGATTTTGTTTATAACAGAAGAACAGCAGTACTAAGAGAAATAAACAAACATAGTTAAAACGATTTCAAATGAGGATTCTGATATTGGAAGTGCTGCAAATTCTGAATTGAATGTTTAGCACCATCGAAATCCCGTGTAAGATATGAAGTGGAATATAAAAAATGGAAGATTTCTGTTTAAAAAATGTAGAAATCGTGTACGCAACCAGTTAAATAATAGCAGTGTCATTACCTAACTAATTGCGAAATAAAAATATGATTACCTAACTAATTGCGTAATAGAAGTATCATCACCTAACTAGTTGCGTAATAGATGTATCATTACTAGGGGGCGGATGTTGAGGACTTAAAAATCTACTAAAAATGATCATTAAAATGCCCTTAAACTAATGGAAAAATGGAATACAATTACAAGAAAATGACACTTAAATATTATTCACCGTACTCCCGCCACAACTTCTTAAAAATAAGTCCCCTTGTTTCAATGACTGCACATGTTTAACACAAAATTATCAAACGAAGACTAAAATTCGTAACATTCACATGACGAAGGCAGTGAACGTTATACCGCCTGCGAAACCATAGCATGCCTACCACAAATCTCGACTGCTATTTGGGTTGCCCGAACAAAAATGAATGGTTTAATCAGACACACTATGCTCTACACCTGCTCTGTTAATCATTTTACAGATTTGCTCCGGATGAAAATGGGAGAAGAGGGCGAGCAGAAAAGGAGAGAAATGGGCGATCAGAAAATGTGGGAAGAGGGCGAGCAGAAAAGACGAGAAGGGAGCGATTGGAAAATGTGAGAAGAGGGTGAGCAGAAAAGGAGAAAAATGGGCCATTGAAAAATGTGAGAAGAGGGCGAGCAGAAAAGGGGAGAAGGGAGCGAGCAGAAAATGTGAGAAGAGGGCGAGCAGAAAAGGAGAGAAGTGAACGATCGGAAAATGTGAGAACAGGGTGAGCAGAAAAGAGGAAGAGAGGGCGAACGGAAAATGTGAGAAGAGGACGAGCAGAAAAGGAAAAAGTGGGCGGTTGAAAAATGTGAGAAGAGGGCGAGCAGAAAGGCAAGGCGGGAGCGAGCAGAAAATGTGAGAAGAGGGCGAGCAGAAAAGGGGAGAAGAGGGCGAACGGAAAATGTAGAAGAGGGCGAGCAGAAAATGTGAGAAAATGGCGAGCAGAAAAGACGAAAAGGGGGCGATTGGAAAATGTGAAAAGAGGGTGAGCAGAAAAGGCGAGAAGGGAGCGAGCAGAAAATGTGAGAAGAGGGCGAGCAGAAAAGGGGATAAGAGGGCGATCGGAAAATGTGAGAAGAAGGCGAGCAGAAAATGGGAGAAAAAATGCGAGAAGAGGGCGAACAGAAAAGATCGATAGGGGAACAATAACAAACTGTCCGGGACTGTCTCCTGATGGATCTAAAGTCACTTTCGGGGCATAATGTAGCGTGAAACTGAGCACACCTATGGGTCCAGCGCGGGGCCTGTATTTACTCTTCAGGCAGGCTGATATTGGCGACGTAAAGGTCAGGCGGGCATCGAAATGGAACCCTCCTGCACAACCGGGTCTCCGCTTAAGAATGAGAGCGAGGGACAGACGTGGCATAGGGCCAGGATTAGTCACTGCCGGATGAACGGCACAATGACGTCACAGATCGTTATCCTGTGTGTCCTCCAGACAGGCCGTCGCCAGCGACCCTGTGTAATTAACACTTATAAATCAGAACGGTAAGCAATAGCTGCGGGCCTCTTCTGAATCATAACGCCATAATGGAGTTACAGATTTTAATTACATTTCATAAAGACAATCTGAAAATTTTCCAGTCGGAGTGTCCCCATTGCATAATGTCCACTTGAGGGAGTCATAATTAGTATTATTGTCGATAGCTGGAACGTGACAAATAAACGGTAGAGTTTGGAATTACAATATATTTGTAACATAGTTGGAAGATGTTATGTAAATTCAGGGTTACCAACGTTAAGCAAACCATGTTTAATATTTGACATTTATACAGAACATCTATACATACATTAAAGAAATATATAACTAAACATCGAATTTCTTTGAATCTGACCCAATATAACGAGCTGGAAAACTGGAACTCAGATTTTAAGGCGAAATGGACCACAATTTGGAGAAAGGAATCAGCCTACATTACACCTAAAGTGAGAAAAATTGACTTTAAAGTTAAACCTGAAGTTAAGTCTGTACAGACATAATTTCGAGAGGTATGTTTGAATTGGACGACTGTCCATACATGCTCAGACTTACCTACTAGACTTATATTATTTCGATGTACCGAAGTACAAATGATATTTCCGTACAGGAATTATAAAAAATTGCATAAAAACCAGGACTACTGTTGGCTTATCAAGTTCAGGATTGACTACTTGTCTAACACAGTGCTATCCTCTGATTGGTCATCATTCACCGGGGTGTCGTCTGCGATGTATTTGGTGAGAGAAAAGGGAATGGTCTGCCACAACAGTATAAAAAATTGCATACAAACCAGGACTACTGTTGGCTTATCAAGTTCAGGATTGACTACTTGTCTAACACAGTGCTATCCTCTGATTGGTCATCATTCACCGAGGTGTCGTCTGCGATGTATTTGGTGAGAGAAAAGGGAATGGTCTGCCACAACACTATAAAAATTGCATACAAACCAGGACTACTGTTGGCTTATCAAGTTCAGGATTGACTACTTGTCTAACACAGTGCTATCCTCTGATTGGTCATCATTCACCGGGGTGTCGTAGTAGTAGTAGTAGTAGGGTTTAAGAAGGGCGCGTCAGCTACTAGGGCTATTTGCGCCCTTATCTAAAATTCTTAATGTAACAAATACATAAATAATATAATAATCAGAGTGCTAAAAGAACTAAAAAGCGTCGTCACGATAAAACGAGGCACACAAATGCAGTATACATAAGGTGATTTCTACAGAATCATAAAAGTGAACAATTCTACCACACTAGGTGGTATTCAAGACGAACAAATAAAACAATAAAACTAAGGTCACCAGAGATAACTTGTCAATCATATTTTAAAACCATAAAATATTATAAAATATTCGGATGTATAAAGTCCGAAATGTCAACAATGTAAAATCAAATATAAAACAACAAATGTAACCTCCGGATGTAAAGGGTCCGGAGGATGAGTAAAACGGATCAATAAAAAACTAAATCACCTTATCCAAACCTGTATTTGATAAAAATCTCAGAACTGCATTTGCACAATTAAAATAATTTCCAAGAGCGTCACGTAATGTCGGCCGAATTCCATATTGCCTCCGTGCATGGTCATATTTCCTGCAACGCAATAAAAAGTGTTCCACCGTAAGTGGAACATGGCACATATCGCACTCCGGCTGAGGTTCGCCACGTAGGAGATGGCCGTGTGTCAGATGACAATGGCCAATCCTCAACCGGGTGAGTAAAACCTCCTCGTGTCGCGACGCTCTTGTAGACGAATCCCAAACTCTAACAGTATTCTTTATATTTCGTAATCTGTTTCCCTCTTGTGCAGACCATTCTTCTTCCCATTGCCACCAAATTTTATATTTCAAGTAGTTTCGAATGTCCTGCCACCTCTCGCGCCAATATACCAGAGAGCCATCCAGTGCGCCAGCCCTGGCTGCAGCATCCGCGGCCTCATTTCCTGCAATCCCTACATGGCCAGGAATCCACACTACTCCAATCTCATAATCAGAGCAAAGGAGAGTATGGAACAGCTGCTGAGTTCTTAAGACAAGCGGATCATCACAATTAAAAGACTGCAAGGACTGGATGGCACTTAAAGAGTCGGAACATATAAGGAATCTGCCCCGAGGTTGCCTAATTAAAAACAATAAAACTCTGTAAAAAGCATAGAGTTCAGCAGTAAAAACACTAGTATATTGGCTTAGTCTGTATTTAAATATCTCTCCATTTGTAACGAAGGAACAACCAACACAATCATTTATCCGGGATCCGTCAGTAAAAACTAATGAATAATTTGGATATCGGGATAAAAGTTCACTAAAACGAAGTCTATAAACAAAAGCTGGTGTAAAATTCTTAAAACAGCGGCTCAGACTTATATCAAACATGGGACGTCGCATAATCCACGGTGGAGTGGTGGTATACTCCAGTGTGCGGACTGATGGTAGATGTATATCCAGCTCAGAGAGCAGTTCACGAAACCGCACACCTGCTGGACGAGGTCTCCGTGGATTTTCACTGTATCGGCCGTAAAGAGACGAATGATGGAAAGAGTCGTAAGAGTTGTGCTCAGGCTGCGAGCGGAGCTTAACAGCATATGAGCACAACAAAATATGACGTCGCCGATACAGTGATGGTTCTCCTGCTTCACAATACAGGCTCGCTATCCGACTGGTTCGTAAGGCCCCTGTAGCGAGTCGTATCCCATGGTGATGTACAGTATCTAAAAGACGTAATTTAGAGTTATTTGCTGAGCCATAAATAAAACACCCATAATCCAGCTTTGATCGAATAAGAGCTCGGTAAAGGCGTAAAAGCACTGTACGGTCTGCACCGGGGTGTCGTCTGCGATGTATTTGGTGAGAGAAAAGGGAATGGTCTGCCACAACAGTATAAAAAATTGCATACAAACCAGGACTACTGTTGGCTTATCAAGTTCAGGATTGACTACTTGTCTAACACAGTGCTATCCTCTGATTGGTCATCATTCACCGGGGTGTCGTCTGCGATGTATTTGGTGGGAGAAAAGGGAATGGTCTGCCACAACAACATAAAAAATTACATAAAAACCAGGACTACTGTTGGCTTATCAAGTTCAGGATTGGCTACTTGTCTGACACAGTACTATCCTCTGATTGGTCATCATTCACCGGGGTGTCGTCTGTGATATATTTGGTGGGAGAAAAGGGAATGGTCTGCCACAACAATATAAAAAATTACATTCAAACCAGGACTACTGTTGGCTTATCAAGTTCAGGATTGGCTACATGTCTGACACAGTACTATCCTCTGATTGGTCATCATTCACCGGGGTGTCGTCTGCGATGTATTTGGTGAGGGAAAAGGGAATAGTGTGCCACAACATTATAAAAAATTGTATACAAACCAGGACTACTGTTGGCTTATCAAGTTCATGATTGGCTACTTGTCTGACACAGTGCTATCCTCTGATTGGTCATAATTCACCGGGGTGTCGTCTGCGATGTATCTGGTGAGAGAATGAATGGTTGGACGAGGAATATACTGTTTCTTATTATTTGGTTGAATTTAATTTTTGAGTTAAAAAGCTTAAATTTATTTATAGGACGAGAAGACCCTATAGAGTTTATATATATTATTTTATTTATTTGTGTTTGTCTATTTTACTTAGTATTTGGTTTATATAGTTTAAAATATTCAAAACACTACACTTTCACTGCAGAAATAAAGGAAACTTTTATAAATACTTAAAGATTTAATAAATCTCATCAACATCTTCAATGTTACGCTCTATAATATAAGCTATTCAAGTTTAAATAACTAATATGAATATTATAATAATAATTCGCTTGGTCGCACTGAGTTGCTTGTCTTGCATCTTGATCACAATAATTATATCCCTGAACAGGCTTAAGCGGTTAGGTACAGCTTACAGCAGTAAATTTTTGGAAATATTCAACATTTTTTCCTCCAATACTCTATCTTGTACAAAAATAAAAATTGGTAAGTGTAAAACATTGCCATTCTGCTATATGAAAAAAAATATTTTTACAATTAAAAAAATATATATATACATATATTTTTTTTTTCAAAATTCAAAACGGTGGCAATTCACTGTGCAGTGAAGAAGCGTTTCCCTCATAACTTATAAACTTGTTAACTTTTTCATGTTGTCTCGCTTTTATTTTATTGCTGAAACTTACGTTTACAATATCATGCTCTTTCAACTATATTCCTTAATAAATATTTTTTTTTATTTTGTATTAGAAGAAAATACTAATATTTAATCATTTTTAAAATTAATTTATTTTTTATCAGACAATCTAACAAAGTTAAAGAAGTGATCTTGCATCACATTGTAGATACGACATGCATAAATACACACAAAAAATTTCATCACAAAATGTTGGATAGTTTTTGAGTTATGTGGGAAACGCTTTATCACTACATAGTGGAACGAATTTTGAAAAAGAAAAATGTAAATATTTTTTTTAAATCGTAAAAATATTTTTTTTTTCATATAGCAGAAGGACAGTGTTTTACACATACTAATTTTCATTATTGTACAAGATACAGTAATGGAGGAAAAAAATGTTGAATATTTCCAAAATTTTACTGTTGTAAGCTGTACCTAACCCCTTAAGATAAGATGTGTAATTCCTAAGTTATTGATTGTTGCCAGCTTGCCGGTAATGATAATACAGAAATATTATTTTCTTTGCTTACTTTGTACTTCATAAAGTACATATACTCGTATTAAAACAATTATATTTTGAAAGAGGAGGATAGAAGTCATCCCTTTTAATATGAATTTATGAGAGGGAAATAACTTTCCAATAGGGGGGGGGGCCCACACCTGTGGAGTAACGGTCAGTACGTCTGGCCGCGAAACCAGGTGGCTCGGGTTCGAATCCCGGTCGAGGCAAGTTACCTGGTTGAGGTTTCTTCCGGGGTTTTCCCTCAACCCAATACGAGCAAATGCTGGGTAACTTTCGGTGCTGGACCCCGGACTCATTTCACCGGCATTATCACCTTCTTTTCATTCAGACGCTAAATAACCTGAGATGTTGATACAGCATCGTAAAATAACCCAATAAAATAAAAAATAAAATAGGGGGGAAATCTCCCCGTAAATTCGTACCCTGATTCTCTCGTACATACTGTATAACGATAATGTATCATTACAGATTACTGCAATTGCTGCACCTTTTTATCTCCATCGCAGTACGTGAATCGATTTTTTTCTCCCTTTTCTCTGCCTCACAACTATTCTGTGGATCTGCTTACTCGACTCGCCATTTCGAAGAGAAGTTCTGACATCTTGCTCGTCTAGTTTGAAAAATATGCATGTATATATAATAATATGTATATGATATTATCGCTTCTGCACCAAATAAAATTCAGTCAAAGTGTTGGTAGCATTGCTCGTAAGTCATTGTTGTGAAAGATGAATGCGTCTACCTTACGCGATTCAATTTCCTGCAACACGCCAGTTAGATCTCCTTTCTGAAATGCCGCCACACGTGTCACTCCAGCTCCTCTGAGTATATCAGCTTCACGCCAGGACAAGCCAGAATCAGATACGTGTCAACAATGCGAACTAACCAAACAAAATTACGCTTTGTTTCAACTGAAGGTACCGGCATTCAACGGAAGGCATAAAATGCACGACGACGAGACGTTTCGCCGTGCATTCAACAGTTCCACGTTATGTGTGCGATTACTTCCACACCACACCGACTGCTCTAATAAATGGGCATTTTCATATCCTGAATACAGCCAGACAGCTAATGTTTAATTCATTTCCCGCGGTGCCTTTCACAGATGTGTGCACTTCTTCCAGCCAGAAAAATTAAATAAAAAAATCCGCAATTTCAGTTATGAGTAGTAAGTTAACTTAAGTAATTTGTTTCTAGGCACGTGTGTGTTTGCAAATTACGAAGTCGCGATGACAGAGGTTTCGTACAATAAATAGATCACCCCCAACTGGGGTTGCAATAGAACTAGAATTTTGCGCGATTTTTATCTGAAGAAAGTGTTCATTTTGAAACTGGAAAAAATATCAATATTTGAGGAATTTAATATCTTACTTTAGTGAGAGACACAAAATTAATATTAATACATAGGAAGGGAAAGGACTTCTTTTTGGCGCTGGGGGAACTTCATTTAAGTTAACTAAAATAATTCTCCATTCTCTTAAATTTTCTAACGAGGACATTAACAAAATTTTCTAACGGTATTGAGAGATTCATTATTCATTTTACACAATCACCTGTATAAGGGGATACTGCGGTGAAATTTATATCTCAGAAACCTATGGATATTTTCGTTCCATTTTTTTACCACAAACAACTCTCATAGACTTACTTATGTGTTTAAATTTTCAGAATGATTGGTTAAGAATTGTGCCGTTAAAAAAATATTTTCATATAAATTATATAAAATCTTGGGAATCATTTTGCATGTGTATCTGAAATTGTGATGACATGTTTTTGTGCTCAAAATATAGAGACAACATGGGTCTATGCACTCCTTGATTATTGTTCGTTAACATCACTTTTTTTAGCCAGAAAAAATTTTTATCTTTCATTACAGTACAAATATTCGAATTAAAAATTACATACAATACTAAAATAATCATATCTCCGATCTGGTGTTAGACAGAACAAAATGAATACTTGAGTTATTGCATAACATAATATTGATCGTGTGTGCCAAATTTCATGCATCTAGTCCAAGGCAATAAAGAATAAAATGAATCCCAATATTGAAAAATGAGAAAAATTAAATTTACAGATAATCCAAGTTGAAAGTTTAGTTAGTGATTATCTCATCAGAAATAGCTAGAAGGTTATGTTTTGAAGTCTGACCTTGCTAGAATCCTCCTGAAGCATAACTACATCCTTCCTGCTGCTTAAGGGCTCCTTCTGCTCTTATTTTGGCCATCTTCACCTGTTTTCGGTAGTGCTGGAACTTCTGAGTCGAACGTAGGATTCTGTTCCTGACGCGTCTCCTGTCCCGAGCAATACTAGTCTTCATCCCTTGATGACCAGGAGAAACACCAGCTTGCTGAAGAGTTCTTGTCATAGTTTTGCTGTATCCATGATTAAATTCACTGACTGCAATGGCTACAGCTATGTCAATTTTCCTTTTCGATACAAAATTTTCCTTTGGGCACTTGTTCCACACCATGCTGTGGAGACATTCATTGGCATTCTGTGTTTTTCCTCTCATACACCTTTCCAGGAGGTCAGTTGATGCCAGCTTCTGATAAAGAGGAATAATTTTCTCCAAGACAAATGGAGAGATTGGTGTGTGAATATGTTGTCGGTGCGTGCTGGGTTGTGTTCCCATAGCCACAGCTTTGTTGTAAAAGCACAAACTTTCAGGGCCAGCAGGGCATTTTGAGTGGAAGGGATTCGCATCAGTTGAGGAACAGTGGTGTAAAGTGGCCAGTACTGCTGTTCTCATTGCTGTAACATCATTAGTGTTTTCTCGTATGGCATTTCCATAATAGCGGGTGAGTTTCTGAATTGTAACATTTGTAAGACTCCCTGGCTTTTTACCTCCCAATTTAAATTCTTTGGCAACTTGTCTCAGCCCTGTACCTAGTCGTTTTGACACATGATTCACACACTCCTCCTTCACCAATTTAATAGGGCCATAAATCTTTACATTTTGAAGATGGTTGAAAGTTTTGCTGTCGCCATCTGACAACAGGGTGGTGTATCTCAGTCCATAATCTGTAGATCTCTTCCACAGTAACTCTGCAGCAAATGCCTCCATTCCACCAGACGATCCACTATAATTTTGTTGACACTCTGATTTATGACCTAGTTTCCATATACTGAACTCAGGGGAATCAACACCAAGATCTTTTGTAGCTAGTTGACATGCATGGCAGTATTTAGATATTACAGCATAGTCAACAACATAACCAGTGAGAATATCTATTACAAAACCGACACCATACAAGGATGTGTGTCCCCTCTTGTGCCAAGAGCCATCGAAGCTTACAGCAATATCCACTGGCTCATTTCTATTGTCATCTGTTATGTTTTTCTCCCTATATACAGTTTTTACCTCTTCCCTAATTGCATGCATTGAATTTTGGGCTACTGTAGTGTTTGTTGCAGTAATAATTTTTAAGTGATCATTGTAAGAAGACAGTGATATACTGTTCACATTTAGCACTGCTGAAAACTGTTCAATTGCTGAATGCCCTCTCCCAATATTTGTAAATGCCTGGACTACTCTCCTGTTTATGTCAAATGGTGCCCTAGTCGATGATTCACTATTTACCACTCTATTCGATGTCAATACTGAACTTTTCTCACCATCACAAGTTGTACATTTCATGGAAATTCTGCAAGCAAAACCTTGGAAATCTCTTGTATGGAAAGCTAGTGTCTTGTTCCCACACATGTCACAAGATATATTATGCAAAAGTTCATCTAAACACTTCAGATTTACTATAACGTAACTTGGAGAATTGTCTGGTTCACAACATACACTATCTACATTGTCTTCCAGGGAACGTAATCTTACATTTGTATCGTCACAGTCAACAAATGGACCTGGTTGTGATGTAGGCATAGTATCTAACACTGGATGTTCCTCTTGAACAGATTCAGCTGTACTTACCACATCACTTTTTTTCCATCTTGCCTGAATCCTTGCCTTAGCCAACTTCTTTTTTTGCAGTTTTGAAACACCTGCACTTTTAATTGTATGCAGCTTCTTCCTAGGCATTATTAATAATGGTCTACACTAAAAAAATACCCTAACTAAAGTATATCTATTCTACCTAAAATATAATGCGCAATACCGAAATAACTAAACTGTATAAATGTAAAAACTAGGAAATAAAAGTTCTAGAATTGAGAACTAAACTAAATTACTTTGCAAAACATATAACCTCCAGACAGAAAATAGCACATGGCAATGTTTACAAACGGAATGAGTCGCTTTCTGTACTCATATTTCCTACTGCATTTGTTGTGGTTACCATGAAAACATGTTTTCAAGAAAGAGTTTATGAAAGGTTCTAAAAATAATTGAAAGTCGGATTCAGAGACATCTAGGGAATAGTTTGGAACTATTTGAACAACTGCAGTGTCTCAGTAGATAATGAAACACAAAGTTCAAAGAAAAACGTAGAAAATTCCATCCCTAAACTGTGTTCCTACTCCAGGAGGGAGCAGGAGATTTAAAAGGACGGGGGTGTGGCTCTTGAGCAATGCAGGCATTTAAAAATGGTTGTAATAACAGGTGTTCGAGTTGCGCAAAGGTCACCAAACTTACCACACTTGTTAAAAAGGACATGGAGAATATTTTAATGTAAGAAAAAAAAATTTTTTTTTTAACAAAAATGGCCATATTTCACCACAAGGACATTAACAAAATTTGTCTAACGGTATTGAGAGATTCATTACTCATTTTACACAATCACCTGTATAACACTACCTAATATTATTTACATTTCAATAATAACTAGTGGCTTGTGCAGAAAATGCTGCAAACTAAGTTCATTAGACGTTCAAATAAACATTTTTCAGATTTATTTTCAATGAAGAATACCAGATACAGTAGCGTGCAAATTAATCCGAACACGACAAATTTTTACATTTTCTGTCATTGTTGGCCTCACAGCTGCTCATACCGCTTTAATTAACATCTGTAGTACGTGTAATTCCATTGTTGAAGTTCTTTCGTTATTATTTTTTTTATAATATGTGACATTTTGCCTGTCGTTTTGTACTTATAAGCATTTCAGTTGTGTTGAAGACTTAATACTGCAATCCTGTGTACATACTGTCGTCTTCACAAATGGATACAACTCCACGAAAACGGTCTAAAATTATAACATTAGCAGAGCATTCTTCTATGACACAGAGGCAAATTGCTGCAGAATGTCACATCGGTTTGGCTACTGTTAATTCGATCATAAGACGATACAGGGAGACTGGATCCATCACACCCCAGAAAAAAGGAAACTGTGCCCAGAAAAGGAAGTCTTCACCTGCAGATGATCGTTTAATTGTCAGGAAAAGTAAATTAAATCCTAGACTAACTGCTGTAGACTTAACCCGCGAGTTAATGGCTACCACTGGGGCGAATATTCATGTCACAACAGTGCGGCGTAGGCTTTTGGAAGCTGGACGAAGGGCTCGTAAGCCTATCAAGAAGCAACTGCTAACCCCTGTTATGTGCAAAAAACGCTTAATGTGGGCAAAATTACATCAACACTGGACAGTGAATGACTGGAAGAATGTACTTTTTTCCGACGAGTCTCATTTCGAGGTCCACGGCCACCGTGTTTCTTACGTACGGAAAGGATCCGAAAAAGTAACTGCAGCTCATCTCTAACAAGCACCCAAATACCCCCCCCCCAAAGTAATGTTTTGGGGTTGTTTTACACATGAAGGGCCTGGAGCATTAATACCTATCAAGGGAATGATGAATTCTGACAAATATATTCACTTACTGGAAACCAGAATCGTACCCCAGCTGCAAAAATCATTTCCAGATGGCAGAGGTGTGTTCCAACAAGATCTGGCACCATGCCATACGTCTCGAAAAACTACAGAATTCTTCAACAAGAAGAATATTCAGGTACTCCCCTGGCCAGGCAAGTCACTCGACATCAACCCCATTGAGAACTTGTGGTCAATTTGCAAAAGAAGAATGCAAAAAATGGATTGTTCTACAAAGAAGATGATTTCTGCCCTCAAGGGTGTATGGTTTCGCGATGAAGAAATGAAGAATATTTGTGGGAAATTAGTGGAATCCATGCCAAATCGTCTCAGAGCTGTTATTAGGAACAAGGGAGGCCACATAGATTACCGAGGTATGTCTTAGATCCTTTTTTTTAATCCCGTTTGAGTGTTTTTGCATAAGTAATTACGTTGTTCGGATTAATTTGCACGCTACTGTATTGTGAAAGTTATTTGCTTCCATAATAATGAAACATACTCCCTCTGAATGGGTTTTTTTTTATCCCAAATACATTTTCTTGAACCTATACAAATTCAATTTTTGAGTTTGAACACGAAAAAGCAAGTAACAATGTCAGGACGATCAGTGAGTTAATCATGTGGGAATAAAGCAATAGCTATTTCAGGTCATTGTGGATTGTAGTTGAAAGTTAAAAAAATGTCAGGTTTACCATGCTTTCGAACAATAGACATAGCATCTTGGTATAGCTGCTGCATGTAGAGCTTGAAATGTAGAGGGTAAAATCATTTTATCCTGCTAAGAGATCTTGCTGAAATGATCGAGAGACTACAAAATCTTGTAGACCTCATATTTTACCTGTAAGTAATATCTTTTGGTCTTTCCTTAGGAACTGTTGTTTTTGCGGTATCTCGAGCCAATACTGAAGAGAATCACGCATATAAATATCTACAATACACCGCCATGAAATATATGAAAAAGACCCAATCCCACTTGATTAATAACTATAAAAATATTTTATATTTAATAATATTATTATCTTACGTAAGGTTTGTAGTTTTCAGTAACATATACTATATGCACTATATAGCCGCCACTCAGTATATTATAGAAATGAAGATCTAACTTAAGATATTCTCTACATCCACTTATATAACCCGAAAACGTTTCACTTTCATATAATCTATATAACATTAATAATATGTAATATAATTAATGAAAAATAGTCACATCATGGCATTAACTATAATAATATTTCATTTCTAATGGTAATAATGTCATCAAACCACCTCAAGTTTTGTAGTTTTTAATATCCAATACGCAGATGTACCCTGAAAATTACACACTACCTACAGAATCAGACCTGTAAATCATTTTTAGTAAGCCTTGAAGTTTTTAATAACCATTTGAATTTGAGCTCTAAATATGTCAGCAATCATGCAGGTCATGGCCTTCGTGTAATATTGTTTATTGTTAGTGTGTGTTTTGTTTTATTCTGAATTCTCAAAACTGACGACAGATGCATTTTGGAAAATAAGAAAAATTTTGCAGGAAAACTAACGCTTTGCTGAAATTACTATTTTTCTGAAAATCCTTGGATGCCAAGCTTCAAAATGACGAGTCATTCATTAAAATCCGTTCAGCAGTTTTCCCGTAATTTCCATTACCAGTTCAAATTATATATATAGATTCTTCATTGCACTTTTATCTCATGTTTCTCCGAAAATGAAATTGCACTTTATTTTTAAGTTTATCATCATTTTCTATTTTCTTCGCAAATCGAATTGTACTTCATTTATAAGTTAACCTCTCGTTTCTATTCTGGATCCTAGTGGTAAGCCGTACATGTCTGTCAAATGTCCCAAATTGTAGAGTTAGTAGTATTTTCGCTTTCTTGTCATGTTTTACAATACAAAAATATATTAAGTTGTTTTAATAGGCTACATCTGAAAATAAAATTAGGAATATGTTAGAAGCTTTGAAGTATAGAATACTCGAATTCCCCATATTTTAAATAAACAGAGTAATGAAAGCAACACTTACACATGGACCAAATTATTACCAAAGTTGATCGGAAAGTAAAGCACAATAATTTTTTTCTGCATTGGTATTGCAGTTGGAATGTTGACGTTTCGCCGAGATATACAGTATTTTGAAGTTTTCACTACAGACACAATTTGTTTTGCATGTGCAGCTCTAGGGAGAGAAGCGTGAACTACGCAACAAAGATGGCGCGCATGTTACTGTCGTCAACTTGTGAAGAGCAGCGAAGTGTTGTGCGATTTTTTTAGGCTAAAGGACATAACCCGAATGAAATTCAGAGGAACTTATGTGGCGTGTATGGAGAAGAATGTATGGGCCGTAGGTGCAACATCTCCAGGTGATGCGCATTCTTGGCAGACGGCCGTGAGAACCTTAGCGATTCGCCACGTTCCGGGCAGCCGGTAAGCTGCAACCCAGTGGAATGTCACAGACATTGAGGCGGCAATTTTGAACGAACGGCGAATCCAGCTGCGAATCTTATCTCATATAAATAACACTCGACAGAAAATTAAACGCAGAATAAATATGGGAAATTCCTGCTATTATTCGATTAAGAAGCTTTTGTTATCTAGTATTCTTTAAAAAAAACTGAAAGTTAGAATTAATAATACGGTTATATTACCGGTTGTTCTGTGTGGTTGTGAAACTCTAACTCTCGCTTTGAGAGAGAAACAGAGGTTAAGGTTGTTTGAGAATAAGGTGTTTAGGAAAATAATTGTGGCTAAGAGGAGAATGGAGAAAGTTACACAACGTAGAACTGCACGTTTTCCATTCTGTCCCTAACATAATTAGGAACATTAAATCCAGACGTTTGAGATGGGCAGGACATGTAGAACATATGGGTGAATCCAGAAATGTATATAGAGTGTTAGTTTGAGAACTGGGGGGGGGGTTAGATCTTTGGGGAGGCCGAGACGTAGATAGGAGGATTATATTAAAATGCATTTGAGGGAGGTAGAATATGATGGTAGGGACTGGATTAATCTTGGTCAGGATAGGGAACGATGGCGGGCATGTGAGGGAGGCAATGAATCTCCGGGTTCCTTAAAAGCTATATGTAAGTAAGTAACTAGGTATCATACTTTTGGGATTATAGAGAGCGCGTTATGTATGTAATCCGGGGAAACTAAAATTCATATTCTTACTTGGACGCATATTGAATCCTTTAATTTAGGTACGCCTTTAAATTACGCTTACTTCAAGAAAATTAACTGTAAACAATAACATTCTAAACGTGCTAAAGAACTTAAATCGTTACGAAACGTATAAAGTGTAATAGTAATATACGTTACAAGAGCGGTATGTTGACGTTTTCATGTTCGAGGAAAAGATTGAAAAAGCGAAACGTAGTTGAGCTTTTTTAATTTCCGAGAACATGAAAACAAACATACCGCTCGTGTATCGTACATTATTTTGTGCGAAGATCCTTTATTACATACCTGAAAGACGAATTTCTAATTAGTTGCAATGAAATCTCCATGTTGGTTTCTGTTTAATGACGGCAACTTCGGAAAACCAAAATATCTTTCTTCAACATTGTTGCTATAAAATGTTTTCTGTGTTTACTATACTCCAGCAGGCCGTGATATACGTCTGTCTTTTTTTTCCCCCAGTCTATAAATGCGAACTTAAAACAAACGGTAAGGTTATGTAATGATTTATTTTTCATTTTAATATTTTAACAATATTATTTATATAACATATAGCAGTAATAACATCGGCATCTGGAATCTTGTTGATTTTTTCACGGCTTCCTTAATGTTACTTGTTTCGTGGAGTAGTAGACTTTACTTAATTTTTGCAAATATTTAAAAACAATAATTAACATTGCAATTTAGGTGAAATTGCAGTGGTAAGTTTCCAATTTATAATTATTACCATGTTAAACGTCTCTAAAAATAATATGTTAAAAGCCTAAAGCAGTAAAATGAATGTCGCGCTTAAGCGGTAAGAAGAGGGAAATCGTTATGTGTGTTAGGTTGGGAATACTGAATGTGGTATTTCACACTTACCGCGTATTGGTTCTGTGCGGAAAACAAGCAAATACGCACGATCTCGCACAAAATAATAATGTATACGTCAATATCTTTGACATCCATTCCTTTCATTATATATACACAATAAATATACGAAATACACGAAACTATGGGGCAATTCACAGTAGCTTTAGCTTTTGGCTCACTATCGCAGAGTCAGGTTTTCTTCCTGGTCACTCGTTTACAACAGCTCCCTAGATAAGTACTATTGAAAATAGAGAAAATAAAGTTGCTTTACCACACATTGTGAACGAGCTGCGCGGATACGTGAGTTATTGCTTCCAGGAACTTATTATTCCGCGTCCTGCATAGGTATTGACGGTGCACGCAAGGGCTGAATGGGCGAGATAAGCGCATGCGTATTGTCGCCTCTAATGTTTTAACATCAATATGCATTTCTGGCTGGAGTCCAGCTATGCGAGAGTCTCAATGGAAACTTCATACCCCTGTTTGCCTGCAATACTCAGAACGCTGACGTCAGATGGGTTTCATAGTATCAGTAAATATTTTTTAAAGTGTGTATTCACATAGAAGGCAGCCATACGGTTTTTAAGACTGATACAGGTGATTGTGAACGACGCACCTTAGAAACAGCATCGTCATAATCAGAGTCCTTAGGCTTCTACCATTAAGTAGTAGCAGCAGCGAATAATAATAATAATAATAATAATAATAATAATAATAATAATAATAATAATAATAACAATAATAATAATAATAATAATACTTACAAATGGCTTTTAAGGAACCCGAAGGTTCATTACCGCCCTCACATATAATAATAATAATAATAATAATAATAATAATAATAATAATAATAATAATAATAATACTATGGTTTTAACCTCATGTACATGACACATTTGTACAATTTAACCTGATCTTTTACCCTTATTTTTTAACAATTTCAATCTGTCTTTTTAATTGTCTGGTAATTGTATATTTATTTTGATTTTATTTCAATGTCTGTCCATATTATTGTAGGCCATGTATCATATATTTGTATTTTGACGTTGTCTATGGACTGTATATTTGCTGAATGACATTAAAGTTTCTATCTGTCTGTCTATCTACCTATATAATAATAATAATAATAATAATAATAATAATAATAATAATAATAATACTTACTTACTGGCTTTTAAGGAACCCGGAGATTCATTGCCGCCCTCACATAAGCCCGTCATTGGTCCCTATCCTGAGCAAGATTAATCCAGTCTCTACCAACATATCCCACCTCCCTCAAATCCATTTTAATATTATTCTCTCATCTACGTCTCGACCTCCCCATAGGTCTTTGTCCCTTCGGCCTCCCAACTAACACTCTATATGCATTTCTGGATTCGCCCATACGTGCTACATGCCCTGCTCATCTCAAACGTCTGGATTTAATGTTCCTAATTATGTCAGGTTAAGAATACAATGCGTGCAGTTCTGTGTTGTGCAACTTTCTCCATTCTCCTGTAACTTCATCCCTCTTAGCCCCAAATATTTTCCTAAGCACGTTATTCTCAAATACCCTTAATCTATGTTCCTCTTTCGAAGTGAGAGTTCAAGTTTCACAATCATACAGAACAACCGGTAATATAACTTACTGTTTGATAAATTCTAACTTTCAAATTTTTTGACAGCAGACTGGATGATAAAAGCTTCTCAACCGAATAATAACAGGTATTTCCCATATTTATTCTGTGTTTAATTTCCTCCCGAGTATCATTTATATTTGTTACCGTTGCTTCCAGGCATTTGAATTTTTCTACCTCTTCAAAAGAAAAATTTCCAATTTTTAAGCAGCAAATAATAATAATAATAATAATAATAATCATCATCATCATCATCATCATGTCCTTCACATGTCAGACCTTAGTGGATTTGTTACGGTCTCATGCCAGAGTTTTCGTGATCTTCCCAAATTTCTCCTTCCTTTCGGTACATAGGCAAGAATTTTGTCTACAGTATCTAGTGCGATCCATCCTTTCGACATGTCTCTTTCACAGAAGTCTATAATGTTGAACAAAATGAACGATAGGATCTATTTTTAGTTCTTTCAGTATGTCTCCATTTTTACGGTGTTCGAGCAATGAGCATCCCGCAGTCTCTCTCATAAACCGCATTTCAGCTGATGTTATACTTTTCTCATCAGCTTTTCTGATTGTCCACGTCTCACTGCCGTAAGTCAAGTCGAGCTAGTGTTTTCTGGACTTTCAGCCTCGTATGTTTTTGAAGTTAGATATTTTTATAAATTTAGATATTTTGCTTACCATATCTTCATCAATAACACGAGATAAATAATAGTCTAAATTTAAATGAATTGACACGTTCAATTAGTTTATTATTTATAATGATTTTGCTTGGAATTGGATCTTGTCCTAAAAATGCCACGATTTTTTTTTTGCTCTAGTGAGAGTTCCATATTGAAATTTCAAGCGATTGTTTTTAGATTATAAACGGCTTCTTGTAGTTCTTCTGTGTTGATTTTTACATCACAACGATTTTTTTAAAGAAGCCGAGTGCAGTGTCAATTAAATCCCGCTGGATTAGATTTGACATCATAATAATTGACCGAAATAAAAGAACTGGTCTCATTCTTGACCCAACAGTAAGGTTTGAAATTAATGAAGATCAACCAAAGCAAGTACATGAAGAGAAACGCGCTATTTACCTTCCATGCTGTGATGATCTCAGTAATAAATATAATATTCAAGATTGGAATGTCATGGGCTTATGTTAGGTGCGCGAGGAACAATTCCCAAATTTACATCGGAGATCCTCAGAAAATTAAAGGTTCCTGAAAACACTCTTAAGACAATTGCATCAACCATTTTAAAATCTTCATTGAACATCATCAATCACCATCTCTATTCATCTTTATAATATTGAATGTATATTATTTATTTTCAATAAATTTTTATCGTTTTGATAGCTACCACATTTTGTCGCGGAATATTATTTTTTTTTAAATTTCATTAGCCTATGTATTTTTCTAACATTAATTTTCATTTTCTTTTTTGTTCATTTGAATTGATTAGGATGCCGATATTTTAAATCCAAGATTTGGACGGCTATCTTTTCGATATACTACTTATATTTGTGGAAAGAAATAAAAAAAAATGTTACTCAGCTGTCTTCTAAAGGTTTCGTGACTGTAATAGTTCAAGAGCTGGCCAATGCAATGCAAGTTCTTTACAGAAGTTTGCAGCAAAATTAGAAGAAACTTGTTCGGTTAACGCATGCAAAAACTAAAGACCTTCCGTGGCAACAGATGTTACAGTTGCTCAACTTTGACACAAAAAAATTGCATGTGATGGCAGTCAATACAGAATAACTTGGTCCCCATTCGTAATGATATTGAACAAGTTCAGCAGCGGTTTCAGAAATAACTATTTCCCTTCGAAGATGAACAACACCGTTCTAAGTATTGGGATTAAATTAACTTCATACATTAGTGGTACCTGAACTGGTCTTTTTTGTCGTCCTGGGCCATCTAAACAGTGACTACTTATCTTTAGCGGTGAATTGGAAGTTGCTAAAAAATGTAATCTCTGATCTAGTGACTAGAGAACTGGATTTATAATCCTGTGGGCCCGGGTTTGAACCCCGGGATACGCCGATTTATAATTTGTGTTGTGCAAGCCCGTGGTACAGAGAACAGAGATTTCTCCGGGAGCTCCGGTTTTCCCGTGGTATCCCAACAAATCTCCATCTCATCTCACCTCACTTCACCTCATCTCATCGTGGGTGTAGCGTAGAACAGCCTCCTATGGCGCACTCTGGGCAACGACTCTGCCGATAAATTGGTTTACACAACTGGCGTCATATGGGTGAATGACGAACAGTCAAGTACCCGCCATTAGTAAAAAAAATCCTGCTCTTCTTGACATCTTGACATCAACACGTTATCAATTAATCTTTAATCTTTATTTTTATGAAACTTACAGCAGAGTCCGTATAGGTCAGCTTCTGTCAGATGCGTTTCCAATTCACTGTGGGATAAAGCAAGGAGATGCATTATCACCTTTACTTTTTAACTCTGCTCTAGAGTATGCCATTAGGAAAGTCCAGGATAAGAGAGAGGATTTGGAATTGAACGGGTTACATCAGCTGCTTATCTATGCGGATGACGTGAATATGTTAGGAGAAAATACACAAACGATTAGGGAAAACACGGGAATTTTACTGGAAGCAAGTAAAGAGATAGGTTTGGAAGTAAATCCCGAAAAGACAAAGTATATGATTATGTCTCGTGACGAGAATATTGCACGAAATGGAAATATAAAAATTGGAAATTTATCTTTTGAAGAGGTGGAGAAGTTCAAATATCTGGGAGCAACAGTAACAAATATAAATGATGCTCGGGAGGAAATTAAACACAGAATAAATATGGGAAATGCCTGTTATTATTCGGCTGAGAAGCTTTTGTCATCCAGTATGTTGTGAAAAAATCTGAAAGTTAGAATTTATAAAACAGTTATATTATCGGTTGTTCTTTATGGTTGTGAAACTTGGATTCTCACTTTGAGAGAGGAACATAGGTTAAGAGTGTTTGAGAATAAGGTGCTAAGGAAAATATTTGGGGCTAAGAGGGATGAAGTTACAGCAGAATGGAGAAAATTACACAACACAGAAATGCACGCATTGTATTCTTCACCTGACATAATTAGGGACATTAAACCCAGACGTTTGAGATGGGCAGGGCATGTAGCACGTATGGGCGAATCCAGAAATGCATATAGAGTGTTAGTTGGGAGGCCGGAGGGAAAAGACCTTTGGGGAGGCCGAGATGTAGATGGGAAGATAATATTAAAATGGATTTGAGGGAGGTGGGATATGATGATAGAGAATGGATTAATCTTGCTCAGGATAGGGACCAATGGCGGGGTTATGTGAGGGCGGCAATGAACCTCCGGGTTCCTTAAAAGCCAATAAGTAAGTAGGCCTAAGTAGGTAACTTGTCCCAACATGGATTTGAACCCGGGCCCGCTCGTTTCACGGTCAGGCGTGCTAACCATCACTCCACAGCGGTGAATTTATTTCGTAATTACTTTATTGCTAATTTACTTTATTTATCATCTATTATTTTATCTACTTATTAATTTAAAATAACATTTTATACATTATATGGAACGAGCAGTGGAAACCGGACGGCTGACGGTAGACTCCACTTTTCGTTGGATCTCCCCGTATTTAAATTTTAACCGCAGTACCGTCTTTGTGATTTTAAGTACGGTTCTCAATGCTTCGTCTAACGTCATTATCCCTCTTGCTATTTGCGCTGGCATGCAAGAGTGTCACATAACATTAATAATGCAACCGACAATAACGGCTCACGTTTCCATAGTTTCCGAGCAGCAAGGAGCGCTGAGGTTTCAATCAATTACCGATAAAGTGCATCACAAGTTCGAAATATTTCATGTCCAATTCATTAGTTCACTTCAATCTGATGGCCTGCGGCAATCAAGTCGATTCCAGACCTGTACGACGCCTACATGACGGAGAACTTCCGAAGCCACACGCCACAGGGCAGCGTCTATGTGCGATGGAACTCCGATACAAATATCACACACGCACGTACCTACTAGTATTTATATTTATTTATTTATTCTGCTAATAATTGTAACATAAAATATAATATAAACAGATAGCCTAAAACTTTAGCTCAAGGGCGGATTCCTGAATTTAAATTAGAATGCATAAAACATCCCCGATAAGTTCTGACATTTATCTGTAATTTTTGTAAGCTCAAACGAACACAGACAACTCCGCAACTAATTCATATATAAGATACTGCGAAATTAGGCGTACTGCGAATTTACCCAAGTTTGCCTTAAGTATTTACACGGTATTCTGAATTATAGAGAGCTTTTCCTTGGACTGACAATACAATACAAATGGAGTATTTTCCCTCTACATAATTAGCAGCATGTATACTTCGGCGCTGATTATTTTAGAGCAAAAATATATGTTAATTCGCTTCGTTAATTTCATTGAAGCGTAGCCCAGAGTTTTTCAACTTGGTATTACTCGGACCGGCAATAGATAAGGAAAAATATTGCATCAATAGTTTTTTAGTTTTTATTTTTAAACTCTAGTATTAAAATTTACAATATTTCATTTCGAAATTTTACAATTACAATAACAAACGGTAAGCCTACCTCTGATTGAGGTTCTGTTTACTGCAACTATAAATAAAAATTTTGGGCCATCGATAAAAAATAAATTAAAACTTGGAGTTATTGATAAAGGTAAATAAAAGTCCGGGGTCATCATTAAATAATAAAAATCTGGGGTAATTAATAAAAACAAATAAAAATCTGGAGACATTAATGAAAAACAAATACAAATCTGGAGCATTAATAAAAAACAAATAAAAACCTGGGGCATTAATAAAAAACAAATACAAATCTGGGGACATTAATAAACAAATACAAATCTGGGGTCATCAATAATATATAAATGAATACCTGCGGTCATTTTTAAAATATAAATATCAATCTGGAGTCATTAAAAGAAGTGCATTAAAATTTTGGAATCTTTAATAAAAAATAAATAACAACCTGGGATCATTAATAAAAAACAAAAATCTGGGGTCATTATTAAATAAAAATAAAAATCTGGGATCATTATTAAATAATAAATAAAAACCTGTGGTAATTAATAAAAATAAATAAAAATTTGGGATCATTCACAACGAAAGAACAAACAAACAAAATAAAATAAATAAATAGGCTATATGCCTGGGGTCGTTAATAAGAAACAAATAAATACCTGGGGTCAATAATAAAAATAAATGCAAATCTGGGTTCATTAATAAAAATAATAATCTTGGATAATTGATAAAAATAAATAAAAATCTGGTGTCATTAATATAAATAAATTAAAATTTAGGAGTCTATAATAAAAAATAAATAAAAATCTCGGGTTTCGTTAATAGAAAATGAATGGATACCCGAGGTCATTAATAATAAATAAATAAAATTCTGGGATCATAAATAAAAATAAATTAAACATGTGGTCATTCAAGAAAAATAAAAACCCAAGTCATTCGCTTAATGTACATATATCCTATTTAATCTCACTTTTGTTTTTATTTCTATTTTTTTTACATATTTTCCACATAAATCTTTAAGATTTTTTCTTGCCGTCTGATTCTAAATATTCATCGCAAACATCGTTGGCTGGGTTTCCAGGATTTCATCATCATTATCTGTACTGTTTTAACGCCTGTAGTTCGTTACGTAGAATATACTTAAATTATTCACTGTATGAAGTCCAGAAACTGCCTTGTAAATTATGTGTCATAATAGTGACACATATTCGTCGTTGTGGTTTTGTGGTTAGTGTACGCCCTTCCCATCTATATAGTCTGTGGTTCGATTCCCGGCGTGGGTGGTGAAGATTTATCTTCGTCTACGGGATGCGTTGGTTGTCCCTTGTCGTGTGCTGTCCTGTGGTCGCCACGTTGGCTGTGTGCCATGCTGACCACATGGTTTGGGAGGCCCGCATTGTGGGTTTGCTTAGTGTTGGTGTTTGAAGGATATCTAACCTCTCCTAAACCGCAATGGCTTGTTAAGTCATATGCAAAAGGAAGAATGAATAACATACAATGTTATTCTCAGAAAAATAGCCACCAGAAATAATAGCAATTTAAACATATTTGTGCAACAAATGAAAAAACGGAATTCAGTTTAAATTGTAAAAGATTTGATTAAATATTATGTATTAATTCTCCTGTACGATATTTTATGAAAATTCTTTAGACTTTGATAGTGACCGAACAAGTCGGTAGAGCAATTGGTTACGGAATGAAGGCTTTGGGTTCGATCCAGAGTGAACGGTCCCGGAGTTCGTTTGTCTCCCGTCAAATTGAGTACCGGGGTTTTCCCGGAGGTAAAAGGCGGTCGGAGCGTGGTGCCGATACACTACCACCTCATTTTAGTGTCGAGCTCATGAAACTATGGAATTATGCTTTAAAGTTCTCGAATGGCTTTCGTGACTCGTGAAGTGTACATTTTTCATCCTTTAAAAATTAATATGTACTTGTATGATTTTAGTATTGAAATGAAAATAAGTAGGTCTATTATTTAATTTACATAGTAAACAGTTCACCTCACGAATTAATTTTTCTACACGAAATATGTTAGGAGATATTTGTATAGTTTATATAAATGCGTTATTATAACAAACGAAAAGAGAAGTGTGTCAATTTCAGAGAAGAAAAATTAAATACCAAGATTCTTTTTATATAAATGTGTTCCAGTCAAGGTTTTAAAAATTAAACAAGAAAAAGCAAATAAATAATTTTGGTCAGATATCGGTTTAAGAAACGAAAATGAATCTATATAAATTCACAACGAAAGAATGCAATTTAAGAGAATTATTTTCGAGAAGATAAATAGTAACAGAATTGTCACGAACAACTGAACAATTTGAATGTTACAAGCAGTAACCTGTTTAATTTTCCATTAAATAATATTAATAATAATAATAATAATAATAATAATAATAATAATAATAGTAATAATAATGACGATAATTAATAAAAAAAATTATAATAGTAATAACGGTAATAAAAATAACGATGATAATATTAACGATAATAATAACGCTAGAAATCAATATTATTGAGGAATTAAACAACAGTTTAATGTCAATAGAATCCCTTATCAAGAAAAGAAAACTACAACGAAAACGATACCCCCGTGAAAAAGTTAAAAAAAAGTAAAAGGTTCCCTAGCAAGTAAAGTTTTTCATGTAGAAGATGCATCGTCATCCCTTCAAAAGTCAGCCATATTTTATTTTTGACGGAATGCAAAGAAAATATACAACCTGAAAATTACATAGTTATTGTAGACTTTTCTGAAAATTATTCATTTGCAATACAAGATTCAGTACAAGGTGTGCATTGGAACAAATGCCAAGCCACAATACATCCTTTCGTAGTATATTTCAAAGAAGATACAGAAATTCGTCACAAAAGTATTGTTGTCATCTCAGAAAGCATTAAACATGACACCGATTCCTTTCACTTTTTTCAACCCGAAGCAATCAATTTCTTAAACCAAGAATTCAACGATATGAAAAAAATCACCTACTTTTCCGATGGATCAAGTTCACAATACAAAAACAAAAATAATTTTAAAAATAATTTTTTACATAAAGACGATTACGGAATTAGCGCTGAATGACACTTCTTTGCAACGTCGCATGGTAAAGGTCCATGTGATGGCATTGGAGGAACTGTTAAAAGATTTGCCACGAGAGCCAGCCTATACAAGATCCTGTAACAATACAAAAAAAAACTGTTTGATTGGTCACAAAAAACATTTCTAACGTGTCATTTATATTTTGTCCATTGAATAATCACAAAAACCACACTGAAAATTTGCAGGCCAGATACCATAATCTAAAACCAATAACTGGTACATTAAAATTACATTCTTTCACTCCGTTGTCAGAAACTGAAGATTTAGTAAAACAGTTTTCTTTCGAGAAAGAAAGTAGGCGAATGAAAATTTAAAGTGTAATGTGAATGAAAACAAACGTTTAAAAAGCATAATGTACAAATACGAGTATTTGAAGATATAACAAGTAAATTAGCAGCGTCTTCTCGAGTGACTTGATCCATATTGGGTGTAATGTTGCAACGTTCACTCGATCATCCAGCGCCGATAAACCTCCCAGCGCGCTTCAACGCTTCCCGTCCACTGCTGCTGCGCCGACCGCCACACATTGCGTCGTAAGTAATTAAATTTCCATTAAACTATTGGAGATCCCATTGTGATTTTTTTATGGAATTATTAAGAATACTTCAGTGCACCTAGTAGGCATTTTTTATATTTTTAATAGGGCTATTTCACATTGATATCTAACTTCTAAAAATTGAATCATAAAAAACATTTGTAATAATTATATTAAATTTAGTTAGTAAATATTTAACAAAAGACAGTACTTTAAGCTTTTAAATGCATTTTTTTTAATTTAACATCAATATCCTCAGAAATATGACGCTTTAAATGTTGCATTGTGCGACATTTTTAACGAATTTTAGCATGCAATATTTTAAAAACATGTGGACTTAGGAGGAAATAAAAACACACTTGTTGGTTTATTAGATCCATAGAGTTGGTAAAAAAAATATAAACGTAATCGGAAATATGAAGGTCAAAATTTGTATAATTTTGTGCGATTTGACGTGGAATGACTCTATAGACCTATATGTTGTCACATTTTTCAACGTTTCAATGGCAAATCTTCGCAAAGAATATATTTCGCGTTACACCAAAACATAGTAACATTGTGAGACAATCAAAATATTTTATTTAGATTGAAGTGTACTTTCCATTGCTACAAACCGTATCGAAATGAAAAAGGAAACAAATTTCTTTCTATTCCTGTACGTAGTTGAGGCGTTGGCTTTAAAACGGAAGCCTGTCACGCGACCCCTTGCAGTTCTAAAGCAGATAAACCCGTCTAGCAGGCGTGGCAGAGAAGTTGCCATACGTCACGGCGCTTAGCACACCATTCGCAACAGGCAGCACGCTGGTTTCTTTCTGCACGATTCCTACACCTTGTGTGTTCAAAAAGTCGGTGGCAGAAATACCTGGATCAAACGAGAAGTGGGTCAAGAAAGCGAGCTGGAGTTAGGATTCTTTAATCGGCGCCGTTGCTAGGTAACAGGGCAACACAACGAGTCTCCCGTCCATTTCTATGCAAGGGTTGTGAAATAAGAAGTTTACAATTTGCTGGCTGTCTGCGGTGAATGAATGGGATGTGAATAAGAAGACCGCTAGCCAAGCGCCAAAGGAGTAGGAAGCACAATAACGTTATTTTTATACGCTGCAATACGTTGAAAATGTACAGGTAATTCGAGAGATAACAAAACATGCAAAGAACCAAGCAAGTAAAATGAGTTTACAAGCCAGTAAGCAACGAAATAATTTGAACAACTGAAGTAAATTAAGAAAGAGCAACCAATATATTTTTATTTGATTTTATGAAACCTCTCATGTGACTTTAGAGAAAATAATTTTTAAGGAGAAAAAAAAAATTAATTAAAAATCAATGGGCGTATAAAAGAATATTAAGCAATTCGGTAGAAAACTTTGGTAAAAATGATTAACATAAATGCCATCATTGAGGATCAGTGTAGGCATATTGATTTTTAATTAATTTTTTCTTCCTCCTGAAAAATTATCTCCTTTAAGTTACATAGGAAGTTTCATAAAACCAACGACGATATTGAAAATTGCACAGCCAAGCAGTTTTAAAAGGAGAGCAACAACCAAGAAATAAAGAATGCAAGCAACCAAGCAAATTAAAAATGCAAGCAACCAAGCAAGAAAAGAACGCCAGAAACAAAAGGGCATTAAGATTGCAATCGACCGAACAAATTACGACTGCAAGCAACCAAACAAATTACGACTGCAAGCAACCAATCAAACTAAGAATGCAAGCAACCAATCAAATTGAGAATGCAAGCAACCAATCACATTGAGAATGCAAGCAACCAATCACATTGAGAACGCAAGCAACCAATCACATTGAGAACGCAAGCAACCAATCAAACTAAGAATGCAAGCAACCTATCAAACTAAGAATGCAAGCAACCAATCAAATTAAGAATGCAAGCAATCAATCACATTAAGAATGCAAGCAACCAATCACATTAAGAATGCAAGCAACCAATCACATTAAGAATGCAAGCAACCAATCAAACTAAGAATGTAAGCAACCAATCACATTAAGAATGCAAGCAACCAATCAAATTAAGAATGCAAGCAACCAATCAAATAAGAATGCAAGCAACCAAACAAACTAAGAATGCAAGCAACCAAACAAACTAAGAATGCAAGCAACCAAACAAACTAAGAATGCAAAGAACCAATCAAACTAAGAATGCAAGCAACCGATCAAATGAAGAATGCAAGCAACCGATCAAATTAAGAATGCAAGCAACCAATCACATTAAGAATGCAAGCAACCAAACAAACTAAGAATGCAAGCAACCAATTAAAAAAATTAAGAATGCAAGCAACCAATCAAATTAAGAATGCAAGCACTCAAGCAAATTAAGAATGTAAGTAATCAAGCAAATTAAAAATGCAAGCAACCAAAGAAATGAAGAATGTAACCATTTAAAATGACGAATTTAAACAAGGAAGCAAAATTAAGTATACAAGTAAACAAACTGAGGTCCAATGAACTAAGCAAATCAAAATGCAAGGAAGTAAAGAGATATGCAATCAGCAAACGACGTAAGGGTGTAATCATTCAAGGTGTGTAGTAACAAAAAAGGAAGCAAGCTAGAAATGAAGCCTTTAATATACTAAGGAAATAACAATGGAAAGAATGCAAAAGTTAATTAAAAGCCAAATAAAGAAGTATAAAATATAGCTAGATGAATAAATAAACGAGAGACAATTCCGCGAAAGGAATGGTAAACATATTTTTAGAGCAGGTGTACAAATCGGCATTACATAAATAAACAAATGAAGAATTAAATATTCGCAGAAGAATATTGCAGTACATTCCCCTCCTGCGAAACGCTGTCTACCGTATAAGATGATGCAGTTTCTTTGTTCGCTGTGGAATCCTGTGCACCTGGCACTTATCTCCAGAACCATGCGAAATGCCACCTGTGTATCACACTCTTATCTCAGACCACATGCTTACAACATTGCTTTGTTTAAAACGAGGTGTTGAAGGTCTTCCAGTACATGGGATCCAACTATGAGCTATACTGCAGTTCTTGACCTTGATCAGTGGTGGATCTCACATTTCATCCTTTGTTTTCCTTTCTCATAATGCTCTCTATTGAAGCCAAGATTCAGATTGACGATTCGATTAGGTGGAACAGTAGTAAATTTGATGCGATAAAGTTTCCAATAATAATTTAATACCATATAATAATTCCTGGTATTGCTTAGTTCTTCAAGATGTACCTTTTGTGAAAAAATGAAAACGCACCGACTTCCCACGTCAAACAACCGGGTTTTTTAATACCGGCCAATTCAAGTGAAATTTATAATGGATAAGAGCGGCATTTGACAGATAATCTAGGGGAGTTATTTCTTCTCTGGCATCATATCATCTCTTCTCATCATTCTCATCATAGATTATGAAAACGAAAAAATAGTTCCTAACAAACCAATATCTGGAATTATAGGCCGACATTCCACATAACTCAAATGACCACAAGAAACTTTCAGCTGTCATCGACATCGACTCATCAGGCATTCATAATTATACGAGAATTATTGTAGTCCTCATTCTAGATCTCTAAGTCTGAATGGAATTTAATATTAACAAAGGCTGTTCGCCTTATTTCTTTCAGATACTCTTCTTCCATCTATGATTTTACATAAGTTCTAATTATCAATATCATAGTCATGCATGGGCCAACATTTTTGTATAGTAATACAATCGATTGTCAACACATCATCTTATTACCTCATTTACTTACTGTCCAATTTTGCCATCTGCCCATTATGTTGTAATACAGCCCTATCACCCTCATGTCCAGTTTTCGAGATTGTAAAATCGCCCCATTGCCCTATCATCTCGTCTTATAACCCTATTTCCCTATAATAAACACCTCATTGTCTTACAATATCATTTGTGCGAGATCGTGCGTATTTGCTTGTTTTCCGCACAGAACCAATACGCGGTAAGTGTGAAATACCACATTCAGTATTCCCAACCTAACACACACAACAATTTCCCTCTTCTTACCACATAAGTGCGACATTCATTTTACTGCTTTAGGCTTCTAACATATTATTTTTAGAGACGTTTAACATAGTAATAATTATAAATTGGAAACTTACCACTGCAATTTCACCTAAATTGCAATGTTAATGATTGTTTTTAAATATTTGCAAAAATTAAGTGAAGTCTACTACTCCACGAAACTTATTGCATTCCTGATACAAGTAACATTAAGGAAGCCGTGAAAAAATCAACAAGATTCCAGATGCAGATGTTATTACTGCCATATGTTATATAAATAATATTGTTAAAATAATAAAATGAAAAATAAATCATTACATAACCTTACCGTTTGTTTTAAGTTCGCATTTATAGACTGGGGGAAAAAATGACGTATATCACGGCCTGCTGGAGTATAGTAAACACAGAAAACATTTTATAGCAAGAATGTTGAAGAAAGATATTTTGGTTTTCCGAAGTTGCCGTCATTAAACAGAAACCAACATGGAGATTTCATTGCAACTAATTAGAAATTCGTCTTTCAGGTATGTAATAAACGATCTTCGCACAAAATAATGTACGATACACGGGCGGTATGTTTGTTTTCATGTTCTCGGAAATTAAAAAAGCTCAACTACGTTTCGCTTTTTCAAACTTTTCCTCGAACATGAAAACTTCAACATACCGCTCTTGTAACGCATATTACTGTTACCTAACATACTACTATGTTACAGTCCTAATGTCCTACCGGCCCACTGTCCTCCAGTCCCATTGTCTTAACATGCTATTGCTCTACAATCCCATTGCCCTAATAATACACAGTCCCATTGTCCTGACACACTATCGCCTTACAGTATCATTGTCTTGACAATCTACTGTCACACAGCAATGGTCAGCAAATATTAGATTATGCCATATAAAATGCAGCCTGCAATACACAGCAGAGGGGAAGGTAGGAGAGGAGGATAGCATATCGGACAATTTTTTTTCGTAATCAGGAGTTTTTAGGACCAGGGTGCGAATTAACGGGGGCATGGAGGGGATTTCCCCCCCCCCCGTTGGAAAGTTATCCCCTCTCATAAATTCATATTAACATCCCTGCCAGGGATAACTTCTATCCTCCTCACAACATATAATTGTTTCAATACGAGTATACTTTATGAAGTATAATGTAAGCAAAGAAAATAATATTGATGTATTATCATCATCGGAAGGCTGTCAACAATCAATAACTTAGGAATTACACATCTTATCTTAAGCCTGCTCATGGATATAATTATTATTATGATCAAGATGCAAGACAAGCAACTCAGTGCGACCAAAAGGGTTGAGCCGTAAAGGTGTGATCCAAACGTGATACAGAGGTGAGTTTATTCATTACTTTATTATTCTAACTTCCAATGTGTACATTTCATCACAGTAATATCAACAGCAATAATAATAATAACAATAATAATAATAATAATAATAATAATACTAATAATACAAATAATAATAATAATTTCATGTATCGTGTTCTCCATCTAGGATTCTAGATATCATCAGAAATCTTAATTCGCACTAGGACCCAATACACGAAGAGTTAAGTCTGTACAAACCTAAGCTTATAGGAAAATCCCCTCGTATATGAGCGAAACGTATTA
The DNA here is from genome assembly GCF_040183065.1 of Periplaneta americana. Classification (NCBI taxonomy): domain Eukaryota; kingdom Metazoa; phylum Arthropoda; class Insecta; order Blattodea; family Blattidae; genus Periplaneta; species Periplaneta americana. The sequence goes on from NC_091118.1 coordinate 194,117,771, forward strand.
AAATTTTCGGCCTAGTAATAAATCTCCAGTGTTCAGTAGCTGCTTGAATTTTTCAGAGTCTAGAGCTCTCCAAAATAAGGTGAGAGCGAAAGAAAACATAGAAACAAACAATACTGTTAACATGTGGTTCAAACTTCGTCAATGTTGCGTTTTTAAGCAGTTCTCTATAGACAAATGAGGCAAACTGTGAAAGCAGCTTACTTACTGGCTTTTAAGGAACCCGGAGGTTCATTGCCGCCCTCACACAAGCCCGCCATTGGTCCCTATCCTGAGCAAGATTAATCCAGTCTCTACCATCACATCCCACTTCCCTCAAATCCATTTTAATGTTATCTTCCCATCTACGTCTCGGCCTCCCCAAAGGTCTTCCGGCCTCCCAACTAACACTCTATATACATTTCTGGATTCGCCCATAAGTGCTGCATGCCCTGCCCATCTGAAACGTCTGGATTTAATGTTCCTAATTATGTCAGGTGAAGGAATGCGTGCAGCTCTGCGTTGTGTAACTTTCTCCATTCTCCTGTAACTTCATCCCTCTTAGCCCCAAATATTTTCCTAAGAACCTTATTCTCAAACACCCTCAGTCTCTGTTCCTCTCTCAAAGTGAAAGTAGCTACAGTACAGATTTGAGAAACTGTTTAAAAATTGTGGATAAATGAACGCAAGAGCCATAGAGCAATAGCATTTCTCGAGTGATAATATTTCTCCACGGGCAATAATTGATTTCAGCGACCTCATAAGACTTCTTTGTGATCTATAACTGTAGAAGTTAAGTCTGAACGTGTGAATCGTCCAATTCATATATACCTTCTGGAGATAAGTCTGTACATATAAGTATGCGTGTATGGGGCTAAGAATGTGTCTTTCAGTCAGAAACCCAAAAACGATTTCTTGCATCACCACAATACATTTCCTATAATGAACGCAAGCTCAGTGTTATAAAAACCCTCGAGTGTGCTTACCTGAACATAATGCCGTTGTTAAGGCTGTCCGGAAGCGGGGGTGGTGAGCGGACGTACCTCGCGGCCATCTGGTGCGACAGTCCGTAGTGCACGAGGTCCACTGCGCCCCCCACGGCCTGGTCAGCTCTCCCCCCTGCGTCGTACTTGGGCGGGAAGTCCACTCGAACGCTCTTCAAGTCCGCCATTGTCTGCAATGTCCATACGTTCTTACACCTGCAACGAGGACCAGCCCTGTGATTCATTCGCACTGGCTTCTAGCTACATTATTATGACCCCAGATATCTAGATTCCTCCAACGTTCAAGTACGCCGTTGTCTCTATCTCGGTAGGCGAGGAAGATAAGTAGCAGAAATAGTATCTTGGGTAACATTTTAATCGGTTAGTGCATGAGGTAATAGCCAAGGCTCTACGCTACGAAGGTTAAGGTTACGGATTCGATTTCCGATTGAGTTATGGATTTTTCCAATTGACTTAATACTTCCGGCTTTACTGTGGCTCTGGAGTGGAGGTGCTCACGGCGGTCATATCGCCCAGTGCAGCAGACGGGCTGGCGCAGGAAATAGGTTGCAGCCGCCAAATTACTCTTCAAGAAATGACCACTCATATAAATTGAGGGAAAGAAGACAGAGGACGGACACTGGAAAGTTTTCTTTTCTCAATCGTACTATCAGGGACTGGAATGCTTTGCCTGCAGACTCTCTAAAGCAGGCATGTCAGAAATCAGACACTGAAAGTGCAGTGTATGTGCGCGGAACGCCTGTCTGTGCAGATTGCGTCATTCACGTGTTGCTCTTACCAGTTCTTAACCGGAGGGATGTACAAGAATCTGTTCTGCGCTTCTAGTGTTCAATTAAATTGACATTTGGACATTATAAACACACTTAGCAGAAGGAAAAAAACACAATTATTGCCAGTGTCTATATTTGGCAATAATTGTAACACAAGAAACAATAGACTTACTCAGTTACAATTCACAAAGCAGTCGATTGTAAAGAATAATTTATTTACATGATTTGTATACAGTATTTGAAGAAAATATAAATATTGCAGTAATTTCGAAACAACAAAAAACGAACACAGTATTTCATTTTACGTAGTAGGTACTGATTATTTCAAAGTAATACTCTTTCATTGTTCCTCAAGCATTATTGGGACCATTGGTGCACAAATGTTAAATAAATATTTTACTCCCAATTACATGCAATAGGACATTGTGAGGCTTTTACACTGGAATCATTTTCTTGCTGTATATCAATATAAATTCACATTATTATTAATAAATTGGATAAATTAAGCTTGAATTTAAATTTATATATAGTTTATTTGGAAAACGTTGAGAGCAAGTATCAGCAAGTTGGGAGCGTTGCTGAATTGAGTTAAAAGAGTACTTCACAAACTGTGAAGCGAGGACATTTTCTTTATGTCAGGTTTAAAGATTTATTAAAGTAAATATATTAAGATAATATAGTAACGTGAGATGGAAAATTCGCCATTATGTATTATTTTTCCAGAATATTTTTCCGCCTTACAAATAGTTGCTTTCTTCCTTCCCTTACAACCTCAAGATCCTCACATGTATTCCTCACGCAATATTCTCATCACTTATCAGCTTATCAAATAAAAGTTGTAAGTCGTCTAACCATTGATGGCTGTGTTAGTACAGACTCCAAAACAACATCATTGTCATGTTTGTCTTGTCGTGAGTGTACTGATTAAGAAATAAGAGCTGGCGAATATCATATTTTGAGAACTTTACTAATATGATTTAAATTCTCGCATCACTATTAGGTCCACATGATATGATGAGAGCCTTTCATTTTAAAATAATTACTGTTGGCTGAGGAAAACATCATAACAGTTATGTTACATGATTCGTGATTTCTCTTCTTCGTTATATCTGTGGACTCCTCACTTTATTTTCCATAACGCATTCACAATCACAGCTCAATGAGCACACCCGTACTGATCTGTGTTACTGAAACAAAAGCTGTTCTGCTATTGCGGGTAATGTACAGCCCTGTCGCGTTCCCCTCCAAGCCGATTCACTCCCTCCAGGTAGGGGAATAGGAACTGCACGTTGCACAGAGACAAGTGCACAATGTGCGCGACTGCACAATGTGCAGGGTTTTGACATGCCTGCTCTAAAGCATACATGGGCACAATTTTCGGTTACGTGAGGCACTCGATTTGAAATAGTTTATTTACTAGGAGAGGAGACTGCAGAGTAGGATGGGAAATATAAACTGCTGTGACCTGCGTCACCTTATCGTAATCACTAAGGCGGTCAGTGGTCAATTATTAGGAAAGCGCTTGGTTAACGTGAGAGACTCGAAAACTTTTATTCAATTTGGAAGATTAATTCGACAGCTTTAATCATAAACCTCTTTACTGTTTCTCCGTCGCTGAATTGATTTAAATCACAGGCGAGAAATTGCGTAACTAGCCAATAATATTTCATCACGTTGTCTACGTTTATTTTCTTGAATATTCTGGCGTTCCTCAAGATTACTTAATAGATTTGCACGTTCTCGATCTAAAATAATTTCAGAAAATCATATTTCGTTTTCTACGCACATTTGATTTTTTTTTTTCTAAATATCTTTTGGAAATAATACGTACAAACAACATTTAATTCCTCGTAGGCTACCTTTTAATGCAGCGTGTTTAAGGTATAATGTCGTATTTAGTATACTATGCAAATGTTAAGATCGTAAATTTTCTTCGGAATAGTACGAAAAATAGCATTTAATTTGTCTTACCTTCTAATTCAGCATGTTCTTTATGACATAAGGAGTAATGTCGTTGTATATTAAATTTATTAATGCCTAATAGAAATTTCGAGCATAAAATACATCGTATGTTCTCCCCTTCTAAACAGCAAAAAAACTCTTCCTCCCATTTCTCATGAAATAATCGTTTTCTAACGCGTACACACTGCTTTGATAATGCCATTATGCCACCACTGATATTGCTTATGAAAGTGATACAGAACCTGCCCACGCCTAGGAGCTACGTGAGGGAGGAACGGGGACTGTGAAGATGATGTCACTCAGAGCGATAAGCTCTGTGAAAGTCAGTGAGGCACAAATTCTCAAGTGAGGCACGATGCCCATCTATGCTCTAAAGGTATTACCAATAACCAAAAATGTATTTAAAAATAGGCTTAAGGACTTTACTAGTAGACGGTAGTATATTATATACATTCATTAAAGGGTGTAATTGATATTTTGTTATTTGAAGTGTTGTATCAGTGAAGAAGTGTGTTGTGTCAGTGAAGTGTGTTGTGTAAGTGAAGTGTGTTTCTGTCAGTGAAGTTTTATAGTTTATAGTGGCAGTGCAAAGTATTTGAACAGTGAAATGTTTTTGAAGTGTTAGTGAAATCAGGATAGTATCAGTGAAATGTATCGTAGTTCCAGTGCAGTGAGTGAGTTGTCAACGAAATAAGTGTAGTGCTGAAAGGTCCTTGTGCAGGTATGAACATATCATACTTGTGGGTTTTAGTTCGAACTTAGGGTTAAGATACAAATTAGATTTACTTTAAATGTTATTTTAAGTGATCGTGCTTCATTTAATTTAGGATGTTCCCTGTTGTTATTTATTATTATTATTATTATTATTATTATTATTATTATTAATTGTATTTTTATTAATTGTGTTTATTATTAATTGTCATTATTGAGTGTAAAGGCTGGTTCACAATAAACCGGGAACGGAAACGACAACGAGAACGGAAATAATGTTAAAATAAATATATTTAAATGTGAGCATTCACAATAGTTAATTGTGAATGCCCACATTTAAATACATTTATTTCAACATTATTTCTGTTCTCGTTCTCGTTGTCGTTTCCGTTCCCGGTTTATTGTGAACCAGCCTTAATTAGTTACCACTGCTACCGGTTATATACCCATTTGCAGTGTGAATAAATACATACACTTACAAATGTAAATAGAGTGTCGCGCACTCACAAGGTACATTCGCGAAGTCCTGACCGTTAATGGTATAAAATCAGATACGATGGAAAGTTCAGATATAATCAATGTTTATGGTATCATTTGTAGCTGCCCCTAGTGCTAATATACAATGTTTATGAGCCTAGACAGATATTGGTATAATAATGAATACGGAAGAAACTCATCTATAAATAATGATTATTCTTAATTTTAGTTGTCTTTACATATACTTAAACATGTTTGTGAGAGTTGATGTAGAAATCCGTCAAGCACAAATGTAAACGACAATAAGCACATTGGATGAATGAAGCATTTCTGCAGTTGGGAGTTGAGCAACTCGAATCTTCAGTGTTCAAAATAACATTGGTAGGAACTTCAAAGGCATCACACAGCTTTCTTCCAGGCATGCTTAATCATGTTAGTGAATATGAGGGCACTAATGCAGATGACACAGTTCTCTATACAAGACATTATAACATTATTTTCGCTTGTCAACAAATGCAAGCAGCTCTTGATTTACTTACTCAATGGTCAACAAAATGGCGAATAAAGATTAATGGAACTAAATCACAGGCAGTGGTTTTCACTAAAAGATTCCCTCACTTACCAGAAGAACTCACAGTTCAACAACAAAACATACCTTTCAATTCGGCTGCAAAATATCTCGGCGTTTATCTTGATAGAAGACTGACTTATAGACAACATATAGGTTTAATCAGAGACAGAGCTTTTCAACGTTTCATGCTGCTGTATCCTCTTTTCAAAAGTCGGATCTCTCTTAAAATCAAAGTTTTATTATACACTTGTCTGATCCGCCCATACATGCTATATGCTTGCGAAATCTGGTCAAATACACATATACGTCATATTAAACGACTGGACGGAATACAAAGATCAGTATGTAGGACAATCACGGGAGCAGACTATGATATCAGTAACTCTCAACTATATGAGTTACTAAATATAATGCTATTTAGTGATTATATTCAAAATGCCAGAACCAAATTTATACAATCTGTAAAAACACATCCAAATCCACAGCTCAATAGTTTAGTAATTTCTAGTGTTTAATGTATGAGTGATTTCTTGTAAAACACTTCACACCTGGTGAAAGTGTTGAATGTAAATTATATATATTTTTTATACTGAATCATGTATTAGGTTACATACATCTTGTAAAAGGCATGGGTCCATTTTGCGACCTGGTACTTAAATAAATATACATTTCTGAAAAAAAAAAAAAGGGCACTAAAATGATTATGGATAAATGCATGCAGGTTGATGATAGCGTTACGGCTCTGGAGGTCAATACCAATGTTGTCGAATAAAACTCTTTTACAAAAATGTTTGGCGAACTTCTTCCATCCTACGGTTGAACAAGGGAAGCTGCACCAGGTGGAATGGTTGTTACCAGTATATGTTTATAGGGGATTACGAACAGCAAATGCAGTTGCAGAATTCTCAATGTCTTCTTGTGATTGAAAATGTTTGTAAGTTACAAAGTGCCTAACTTTGCGACTAACAATCTTGTGAACTGCCTTGAAATTCCAAACTCAAGTTGATCCAGCTTTGAAATCAAACACTATTTTTAAGTTTGATCAAGAAACTGGAAGACGCCACTATCATTGAAATTTTGGATGATGACGAACTGGTCAAATACAAATGTGAATATTTTATTATATGCTGACGATGTGGCCATGATTCAAAATAATGAAGATGATCTACAGAGATCTTTGTATTATTTAAATATTATCTCTCAAGAATATGATTTTATAATTTATACAGAGAAAACTAAAATTTTAGCATTTTGGGGAAAATCACAAATACGTTCTAAGATTAATTTAGAAGGAAGACCGTTAGAACAAGTTGAAAATTTTAGCTATCTTGGTTGTGACATAAATACAAGAAATAGATCTGAAGATGATGTTAACAAAAACATATCAAAATTTCAAATGATGTGCGGCACTATCCATCGGACATTAAAGAATAAAACAAGGAAAGATACCAGAATTAAATTTTATAAAACAATGGCTACTCCTCTCCTTCTTTATGGATTAGAAACTTGGGTAAACACAAAAAGAATTCAAAATAAAATACAAAGTGCTGAAATGACATTTTAAAGGAGAACAAAAGGATGTACAAGATCTGATCGCTTTCGAAATGAAGATATCAGAGAGGAACTACATATCTTTAGCATGAATGGAAGAATAAAGGAACATAGAGATAGATGGTTCCAACATATAAATAGAATGGAGGACACCAGACTATCAAAACTCTTATTAAATTACAAAGCGACTGGAAGAAGAGACGTAGGACGACCTAAGAGACGATGGAGGGATAAACTGTGAAGCAGGAACAGGCAATATTGCCTACTCCGTGTAGTGAAGATGATGATGATGATGATGATGATGATGACGACGAACTGGTGCAAATTGAACAAAATGTGAGAAACTGAAGGTCATATTGAAGTACGTGTGGTCTCATTTTCAAGAGGCAAGGGCTAATTTAATTTCTGTGCATGATATTTATATGGAAGAGTCATTGGCTAAGAAGAAACTGCCTACTGAAGGAAGCACTGAAAGGAAAAGCGAACGGGAGAAAAGTTCGAAACAGAAGAAGAAATCAAATAATGATAGACATTATTAAGATATATGGATCATATGCGGAGACTAAGAGGAAGGTGGAAAAGAGGGGAGATTGGATTGGGTTTGCAGTAAAAGGCCTGAATTAATGAATGGATTAAAGATATCCATTATGCAAATCAAGCTTTCAGGTATAACTGTAAAGTTCATTTGAATAATTTCGAGGGAAAAATTGTTCCGGAGCCGGACATCGAACCCGGGACCTTTGGTTAACCGTATCAACGCTCTACCAACTGAGCTACCCGGGAACTCTACCAGACACCGATCCAATTTTTCCCTCTACATCCACAGACCTCAAAGTGGGCTGACAATCGTCAAGCAACCAATATTGAATGCACACTAACTCTCTGTGACTTAAATTGTGGTTTTCTGTTAACGAACAGTGACGTGTATTATGAAAATAAGTTTTCAGGTAAAGTTGATTTGAATAATTTGGAGAGAAAAATTGTTCCGGGGCCGGGCATCGAACCCGGGACCTTTGGTTAAACGTATCAACGCTCTACCAACTGAGCTACCCGGCAACTCTACCAGATATCGATCCAATTTTTCCCTCTATATCCACAGACCTCAAAGTGGGCTGACAACCGTCAAACAACCAACATTGGGTGCACATTAACTCTCTGTGACTTAAATTGTGGTTTTTCTGTTAACGAACAGTGACGTGTATTATGAAAATAAGTTTTCAGGTAAAGTTGATTTGAATAATTTCGAGGGAAAAATTGTTCCGGGGCCGGGCATCGAACCCGGGACCTTTGGTTAAACGTATCAACGCTCTACCAACTGAGCTACCCGGGAACTCTACCAGACACCGAAACAATTTTTCCCTCTATATTCACAGACCTCAAAGTGGGCCGACAATCGTCAAGCAACCAATATTGAGTGCACTGCACACTAACTCTCTGTGACTTAAATTGTGGTTTTCTGTTAACGAACAGTGACGTGTATTATGCAAATCAAGCTTTCAGGTATAACTCCCTGTAAAGTTGATTTGAATAATTTGAAGGGAAAAACTGTTCCGGTGCTAGGCATCGAACCGGGGACCTTTGGTTAAACATATCAACATTCTACCAACTGAGCTATATTCATTATGTTAGAAAAGTGTTTGTCACATTTAAATATTTTTGGCAAGGTTGCAGACGTCTTTTTTAATCGGAAATGCTATTTTTAAAACCTGGAATAAGCGGGTTTTTAAGGAAATATCCTCTTTTTTTTTTTTTGCGCCAAAGAAAACATCTTGGGTATTTAGTAATAACACAGTCTAGTATATACAGTCACGAAGCTCAATACATAGCAAATATGCAAACATTAGATAGTTGCTCACCACTAGGATCGCTAATATCGCCTCATTACAGGCAATGCAAAATAGTACCGGCACAGTCTATTCTTTCTAGCACTCTCAAAACTCAAGCTTCGTGACTGTATATATAGTCCCGCCGCTCTACTTTCCGGCACCCAATCACGTTACAGGTCGGCTACATTTAAACGTGTACGTCTTGTGATTCGCTGACGAAGACGTCATGCATTTCCTAAGGCTCGATAAGTACTTAGTATAATCGCCCGCCATTTTGGCTCTTTCGTTGGCGTTCGCAGAAAGTACACGAAGACGTTATTTGCCGCTCAATTATTTGCTGAATTACAGTGCATTTGATTTATTATCATAGGAGCTACGACATGATAATGTTTAACGGTGTGGCAAATAGATTCCTCGTCTGTTAGCTCGGCAACGAAAGAACAAAAATGGCGAACGATACTACCTACCTAGACTTTATAGAGCCTTCAGTTCCTAAGACGTAAGCAAAGAAGAGGAGTCACGCCGGGAATAAAACTGTTCACCGTTTGTCTTCTTCTCATTGCTATACAATTCAATTAACAAAATAAAACAACAGTACAAACGTTATTATTCAAATACAATTCTCTAATAATAGTACTTTTTCTTATACATCGGAGATCCGCGGCGATTTTTGCATTTTTTTTACTAAGCAACTTTTCAATTCGCGGAGGTTTTGTTGGTTTTGTTTTAGTACCAGCCTATCGCAAACATGCTTTCAAGTGTTCATCACTTAATTGGCTTCTGTGACGTGACTTTGTAAACTTCATTAAAGAAAACAGTGTTTCGCATAAGTAGGTTGTCCCGAACATGCACAATGTTCTTGCAGCAAGATTGTGCAGTTTAGGAAACCTTTCTCGTGGAAAACAAGTATAGAAATGTTTAATACTTTTTCTGTTTTGATACTTATCCTTTAGCTCAATATCACTTTGTAAATCAAGTATTTCTAATTGTGGCCCAGCAGGAATGTCCAGGACACTCACTGAAAAAGGTGTTGAAAATATCTTAAATTGTTGTTCAAGTTCTCTCGTATCCTGAAATCTACGTTCGAAGCCTTGGCACAATTGTTGCATTATTCTTATATATTCTTTCAAGGCCTCTATCAAGTTTCCCATGTACATCCATAAATAAGGCAATTTCATTTCTAAGTGCGAGAAAACGCTCCAGAACTTTTCCTCGACTTAATCACCTTAGCTCGGTATGGTAGAGTAAATCCCCATACTCACTGTTAATATCATCAAGTACTGTCCTGAACTCCATGTGATTGAGTCCTTTAGACCTTATGAAATTAATTGTTCGCATAACAACATCCATTACATTGCTAAGGTTCATGTTTTTAGCACATAAATATTCCTGGTGCAAAATGCAGTGCACCGGTGCCCCCAAGCGACCTCGATAGGTTCCACCACTGATAGACTGCAGTGTACAACTGTACTGCCCGCAGTGGAAGCCCTAAGCAGGCCTGTATGATCTCTCGCGATCTTGACTCGACCTGCCGGAGCCTGTAGTAGACTGTGGTTATAATATATGAATGTGGTATTCATTTTTATTTAATATCAATGATATGAAAGAGCAACAATGTCTAATTGTGAAAGCAAACTATTGTTTCCTGGCAACCTTCAGTCACTTTTCATGCCACGTTAAAAGTTTCGATTTAAAAGTCTTACAAAAATAATATTTGCGCGAGTGAGAATCGAGAGTTTTTAATGTCAACAACTTGTCAATTCTTAGTTGCAACATGGTTGCTGTCAAGTTATGATCAGTGTGTTGTTTATTAGTACACCAGGAACATTGCCGAAACGAAAATATGTTCGTAATTAGTATTTAGGGAAACTAATTGCAGTCTGAAAATATAAAACAGACTGAATATCTCATCCGTCCACCAGCCACATGTTACAGCTGCTAATAAAGGTAACATTTATATACACTGTACTGCATGTATTTAAAAGTAATTATCTAACCGCCGGCCGTGGTAAATTAACTTTCCAATAATTATTTGAATAGAATCAATAATATTGCTATTTATAATTACCTATTTAAGAGGGAGCTGTGATCTGGAAGGATACTAAAACGTAGTAAAACATAGAAACCTGCGCCTTCTTTAAAATTGACAATTATTTTCACAAGAAAGGACCTTAGAGAAAGTTATTTTATCCACACAATAAAATTGAAGCACTAGAGTTGTAGTTCTGAATTCTAGGACATGTGTAAAATGAGGCCAATTATGTCAGGTGAAGAATACAATGCGTGCAGTTCTGCGTTGTGTAACTTTCTCCATTATCCTGTAACTTCTTCCCTCTTAGCCCCAAATATTTTCCTAAGCACCTTATTCTCAAATACCCTTAACCTCTGTTCCTCTCTCAGAGTGAGAGTCCAAGTTTCGCAATCATACAGAACAACCTTTAATATAACTGTTTTATAAATTGTATTTTTATTATTAACGTTTTAAATTTACGAAGGCAAGGTTTACACGAAAATGATTATAATAATAATGATAATAATGATAATGATGATAATGATAATAATAATAATAAACTAAAATGGAAAATAATATTTATAATTTACCACTTTTCTCCCTGGGTTTACTGAGTTTCTGCTCACCAAAACAAAATACCGAAATAGACTAAATGGAAAATAAAAAATGAGACTATAACTTTCCGCTATAAAACCATATACAAGGTCCTTTTAAACTTCTTAACTGTTTATCTACAAACAAAACTTTTGCAAAACACAACTTTGAATAAACGTTTCTTCGTTCGAAGGGGAAAAACAACAGTATTATTTATTGTTGATTTAGTGTGAGCTATGAAGGTCATTTTAAGATCAATTTGGTTTTTATTAAATGGAAACAAACTTTTTTCATCAGATTCTGATTTTACGCACAAAGCAAACAATTATTGTTTGAGGTAGGCCTATTTTTTTTTATCAAACTCTTACTTTATAAAATATTTAACGAGATTAAAAAGCAAGACACGGTAATACTTTGAAAGACTGTATTTTAGGTTTATTTTCTGTTTACCTTCAACATAAACAGAAACTTAAGGTACTGCAAACCCAGAAATCAGATTTCTTTTGTTCACTTTTCACATACATTCGCTCGTCAACTTATTTCAGTAAGTACGAACTTCTTAGTCCTACAATAGTCGTTGAAATAGTAATACAAAAAAAATATTTTTTTTGCCTATAACTTAATACTACTCTTATATTATATTATATTATATTATATTATATTATATTACTAGCCGTACCCGTGCGCTCCGCTGCACCCATTAGAAATAAATATAAAGTAATTACATAATTAAAATAGGACGTTTGATCCAGGGAACATTCGTGTTTGCTAGAAGGATAAATCGTTTAATATGTTACTTAATTTAAATTGTATTTAAACAATTAAAATACGGTCATTTTGGTCCAGAGAGCAATCATTTGGTGAAATGACATTTCCTTTAACATGTTTTTTAATTGTTATTACATGCAACCATAGATTAATGAAGATTGGCATATCATTTACTTTTAATGTGTATACTTTGTATTACTTGCTATATGTTTCAGAAATTACTGTAATAACATTGTAGAATTATGTCCATCTAGAGAAACTACACTTTCCAATGGTGAAATAATAATTAGCTTCCGATATTACTTCATACAAACACAGAAACATTCTCTTAGGCTATGTTTAATAGCTTTCGATTGATGTTGTCCAAGGGCCCTTATAGACGAAGTCATTTGTTTTTTTTTTTTTTTTCAGTACAGCGCCTTAGATGGCTTTGTTATTGTTATTTTAAAACTCATTTATCTCATTAAATATCAGTCCTATCAAAATTTTGTACAGAATAAAACTTATCGGAAATTATTTTTAAAGAAACTTTTGTTATGTAATATGTTTCATGAAAATCAATAATAAGCGAGATATTTCGATTTATTTAATTCAGGCCCCCTAATAACTCCTCTTTTAAATAAAGTATATTGAATGCCATATAGCCTAAAATCTAAGTTTCAATGAACTTAATTTATATTCCAATTTTCATATAAATCGGTGCAGCCATTATCGCGTGAAAAGGTAACAAACATACAGACATCCAGACAGACAGACATACAAACAAAAATTTCAGAAAAGCGATTTTCGGTTTCAGGATGGTTAATTATACATGTTAACACCAATTATTTTTGGAAAATCGAAAATTACCAGAAAAATTTTGGCTACAGATTTATTATTAGCAGGGAAAGGATTTATATGTAAATACATATTTACTTATAAAGCTAATATAATTTATATTTTGCATTATCTTTATGTTTCACAATGTGTAGGGTTGAAAAATCCTACTTTTATTTTCCATATTTTTCCATATTTTAGAGTTTAGTACATATTTTCGTTAATTTCCATATATTTTCCATATTTCATATAAAACAGTCCATATTATATTAGGTTTAACAATAAAACAAAACAAAATTCCATTAACTTTTAAAAATACATTTCAACAATAGAGATTTAAACACATGTTCAGTAATCCCTTTAACATCAGAGTTATTTGAAAATTAGCAGTCCTATCAACAATGGGAAAGTAAGTTACAAAACTGTATTAATTTAATTTAAAATTTTTAACAGACTTCAGTTGTGCAGCTCAACAGTTAAATGCCAGTCAGAGTACACATAGGTTCAGTTTTGTAAATCATACTATAAAGACGGTAAATATGCCAAAAGTACGTCATTCAGTCAATTTAAAATCAAAACTAACAAGTTACATTTCAGAATTTAAAGAAGATGGTTTATCAACTGACAATAAAATATTATTTTGTAATTTGTGTCAGTGTGCAGTATCATCTACACAAAAGTTCCTGGTGCAACAACACATTACAACTAGTAAACATCAGGCCAACAAACAACTAAATTCCAAGCAGAGACAATTGTTTTTAACACAACCAACAACATCGAATGTAAGATCTGAGTTTAACATCGACCTGTGCCGTTCTCTCATCTCAGCTGATATTCCTCTCTACAAACTAAAGAATAAGGTCTTCAGGGAATTCCTTGAAAAATATACTCAACATACAATCCCGGATGAGTCAACACTTAGGAAGACGTATGCTCCATCCATCTACGATGAGACAATACAGAAGATAAGAGATGAAATTAAAGATAGTTCAATTTGGGTTTCCATTGATGAGACTCCCGACAAAGAAGGTAGACTTGTTGGTAATGTAGTTATCGGTTTGTTAAGTGAACAATATTCTGAACGAATTCTTTTACATTGTGATGTTCTAGAAAAGTGCAATAACAAAACTATAGTTAAACTGTTCAACGAAGCTATGGGTATCCTGTGGCCAAAGGGTATTATGTACGATAATGTGTTATTCTTTATTAGCGATGCTGCCCCTTATATGGTCAAAGCTGGACAAGCATTATCTGTTGTATATCCTAAATTGACTCATTTTACTTGTGTGGCGCATGCATTTCATCGTGTGGCAGAAGTGGTCAGAGACAATTTCCCTAAAGTAGATTTGTTGATTTCATCAGTGAAAAAAGTATTTCTCAAAGCTCCCAGTAGAGTTAACGTGTTGAAAGAAATGTACCCTGAAATTCCATTGCCACCAAAGCCAATTTTAACTAGATGGGGTACATGGCTAGAAGCAGTTGAATATTATGCCGAACATATAGACTCTATTAACAATGTTCTCCTTGCATTGGACTCTGAAGATGCAGTCTCAATTGATACTGCGAAAACAGTTACCTGTGACATAAGTGTGAAGAATGACTTAGCTCACATTCAGCATACATTTTCATGCATCATAAAAACGCTCAAAAGTCTCCAAAATAGGCACCTTTCACTATCTGAAAGTTTTGAAATTATAAATAGTACTGTGGAACAACTGAATCGTGGTAGAGGTAAAGTTGCAGATGCAGTAAGAGCTAAGGTGGACACTGTACTTTCAAAAAACCCTGGATATGAAGAACTACAAAAGGTTGTTGCTGTGATGAGTGGTGAATCAACAGTGAAGATTAACTTGGACTTATCCCCAGCAGACATTGTGAAATTGAATTATGTACCAGTTACTTCTTGTGACGTCGAACGCTCTTTTAGTCAGTATAAATCTATCCTCAGAGACAATAGAAGAAGATTCACTTTTCAGCACTTGAAAGAAATGTTTGTAACCTATTGTTATGGTAACAGACAATAAAAATTGTGTTTTGTTGAAACTACATTGGAAGATAAGATACGTCCATTATATTTTTTGTTTAGTTTGATTAAAATGTACCAATATTTAACGTACATAGTCATTTTTTTATAATTTTAAGTCCATATTTAATTCCATATTTTGGTAAAAATCCATATTTAATTCCATATTTTGGTAAAAATAACTACATATATATTTACATATTTCATATATTTTTAGCCCATATAAATCCGTTCCCTGATTATTAGTATAGATATGTTATATTTTATGCTCGACCATGCCGAACTGTAGTAATTATACACCTGGTAGCAGTCCTTTAATGCATGTAATTTAAGTACTTACTTACAAATGGCTTTTAAGGAACCCGAAGGTTCATTGCCGCCCTCACATAAGCCCGCCAGCGGTCCCTATCCTGTGCAAGATTAATCCAGTCTCCATCATCATACCCCACCTCCCTCAAATCCATTTTAATATTATCCTCCCATCTACGTCTCGGCCTCCCTAAAGGTCTTTTTCCCTCCGGTCTCCCAACTAACACTCTATATGCATTTCTGGATTCGCCCATACGTGCTACATGCCCTGCCCATCTCAATAAATTACAGGTGTTTTCAGCCAATGACAACTCAGCTTACAGGTATTCAGCCAATGACAAGTCAGCTTTGTACCGTTATAAAACCGCAATTATCGATTATTCTCGGACATGCAATCGAAAGAGAATTAGCGAAAAGTCACGGAGGCTGGAAATCCAATACTGTCGCAGAAGGTTATGTTCTGTTACTATAATAATTAGCGTTAATTGTAAATAATATTCAAATAAATTCAATTTGTCATCTCGTTTTTCAATGTCGAATTCAATAATCAAGGTTATACCAAGTTTAACGGGATTACACAAGGTCAATGACATTATTGTTCCTCGGAAAAAATCAATACCTTCGCGTCTGCGCACATCTCACAATTCACGACCTAGAACAAGGTCACTTCCGATCTTGTCAGATACAAATAAAATGTATACATCTGAATAATCTCACGTTAGAAATATGGTCGAGCATAAAAAGTCGCATGAAACTCACCTATAATGGTAATTAAGAAGCTCGTATGAAAATTATGAAACTCGCTTGCGCTCGTTTCATAAACATCCATACTCGCTTCTTAATTACTACTATTATAGGCTCGTTGCATAATGTACTAATATATTACATTAAATTATATATTACATTACATATTATATGATATTCTGTACTTACTTACTTACAAATGGCTTTTAAGGAACCCCGAAGGTTCATTGCCGCCCTCACATAAGCCCGCCATCGGTCCCTATCCTGTGCAAGATTAATCCAGTCTCTATCATCATACCCCATCTCCCTCAAATCCATTTTAATATTATCCTCCCATCTACGTCTCGGCCTCCCTAAAGGTCTTTTTCCCTCCGGTCTCCCAACTAACACTCTATATGCATTTCTGGATTCGCCCATACGTGCTACATGCCCTGCCCATCTCAAACGTCTGGATTTAATGTTCCTAATTATGTCAGGTGAAGAATACAATGCGTGCTGTTCTGTGTTGTGTAACTTTCTCCATTCTCCTGTAACTTCATCCCGCTTAGCCCCAAATATTTTCCTAAGCACCTTATTCTCAAACACTCTGAACCTATGTTTCTCTCTCAGAGTGAGAGTCCAAGTTTCACAACCATACAGAAGAACCGGTAATATAACTGTTTTATAAATTCTAACTTTCAGATTTTTGGACAGCAGACTGGATGATAAGAGCTTCTCAACCGAATAATAACACGCATTTCCCATATTTATTCTGCGTTTAATTTCCTCCCGAGTGTCATTTATATTTGATGATATTCTGTAGGCCTATTTAATATTTACTTTCTTATAAGAAAAGCTGCCTTTACATTCTGTCCAACTCTTTCTTATATAGAATTAACGCTCAAAGTGAATACTGTATATCCATGAATGATGTGTCGACATTGCAGTATTCAGCATCACAGCCTTTTGTGTGAGGATGTATGTTTGGACAGGTAGACAGAATGGTTACATCTGTCATTTATATATTATTTTAACCTCAAATGTCAGGAGGTTGCGTATTTATTCCCCATCTCTACAATTCTGTTGAAAGCTGTGGTTTTTCTGGATGCGCTGACAGTGAGTTATTGCTTGTTATGTTATGCGTTTTATTATTACTATAATCATATCATCATATTATTGTTAACATTAACATATCGGAATTGCGAAGTCACAATGTGTTATATAGTTCAACATCTGTAATGGAGAAGAAAAATAAGATTGTGAAAAAGAAAACTGTTTTCATTAGCATTACATTTGTGAAATCGAAACATGTTAGAACTTAGATTTTCCATTTAATAATATTCATCGTAATTGCAAACTTAGTTCAAATTTTGCGCTGAAGAAAAGTGATTATCAACATAAGATTTGTGAAGTCTCGAGGGATACCTTCATCCCAAAACGACATTTGCCGCCAAAGGTCTGGTCTAATTATATGGTTGGGTTCTTTCAGAGGTTTTTGACAACTGTAAGATGAATGCGAAGTAAAGAGATAGGTATGGAATTAAATCCCGAAAAAACAAAGTACAGTATATATGATTATGTCTCGTGACCAGAACATAGTACGAAATGGAAATACGAAAATTGGACAGTTATCCTTTGAAAATATGGAAAAATTTTAATACCTTGGAGAAACATTAACAAATATAAATCACACTCGAGAGCATATTAAACGCAGAATAAATATGCTATTATTCAGTTGAGAAGCTTTTATCATATAGTCTGATTTTAAAAAAAAGTTACAATTTATAACACAGTTATATTACCGGTTGTTCTGTATAGTTGTGAAACATGGACTCTCACTTTCAGAGAAGAAAAGAAGTTAAGGGTGTTCGAAAATAAGATGTTTAGGAAAATATTTGGGGGTTAGGCTAGAGGGATGAATTTACGGGAGAATGGAGAAATTCACACATGCAGAACTACACGCATTGTATTCTTTAGGAACTTTAAATCCAGACGCTTTAGATTGGCTAGGCATGTAGCACGCATGGTTGAATCCAGAAATGCATGTAGTGTGTTAGTTGGAAGATCTGATGAAGAAAGACCTTTGAGAAGGGCGAGACGTGGACAGGAGGATAATTTTAAAATGTATTTGAGGGAGGTGGGATATGATGATAGAGACTGGGTTAATCTTGCTTAAGATAGAGACCGATGGCGGACTTATGTGAGGGCGGCAATGGAACTCCGGGTTCCTTAAAAGCCATTTGTATGTAGTAGTAATAATAATAATAATAATAATAATAATAATAATAATAATAATAATAATAATAATAATAATGTTTTATTTTCGCTGGCAGAGTTAAGGCCATAAGGCCTTCTCTTCCACTCAACCAGCCTTAATCAATACAATACATATTTAAGTTACGAATATTTACACTACACTTAAAAGGTTCTCCAGCAATATTCTTCAGTTAAGTTTTAACGACTAGTAGATTACATATTTATTTAAATTTAGATAAACCTATAAGGTAAAGTAGTAACTTATTTTATGAGCTAATTTAATTCAATCAATTATAATATGTACTAAGTAAGGTGAATATCAGGGCATTAATTTTCGAATTCTCGGCTTCATTTCGGCAAATACAATCTCGCTATCACCAAATTCAACCGACGCTAAATAATATAACAGTTGATACAAAGTCGTTAAATAACAGAAAAAATATAAACATAGGAGTCGTTCTTGGTGATATCATGATTTCCATATTGGGTCGCTGGATCTCAAATTCCTGGGTTCAAACCCGTCGAAGGCGATGGATTTTAAAGAGTGATGATATCGTTAGGATGGCTTCCTCTCGGAGGTAAATAAATCTGGGAGGCCCGTATCGTAGGTTTACGGCATGAAAGATGACTTCAGGGAAAATTTCTCATCCATTTCTTGCCCAAGTTTTAGTTTTTACGTTGAATTCTAGAGTAGAAAACGTCGTTAAATAAAATTTTGCTACTACTATGATGTTGGATAATGCAGGCCATCACAATGACAACGACGAGCCTTAAGGTAGACTCGAACTCATGACCATGTGTTCATAAGCATCTTTACAGCTGAATGTTTCAGCGGCTGTCAATTATTTTATCCATGACCATAACGAAAAACATGCCTTTACTAAATACTTTTGCGTTTGTAAAGTAGGCTTTTATTCAGCATTACTTTATTCCACTAGTGAGACAAAGACTTTACCTCACGGTTTGAACTTTATCTCACAGTTCATTAGTATTTTTCTAGTACCCGGGCACACACATACACGTTTCCATTGAACTATTACTCAAGAAGTTAATATATTAGTTACTAGATGTCACTACCTCTATTTCTTTGTTACCATTTTTTTTTAAGATTTATTTTAGGTCGCATAACTGCTGGGTCTTTCTGCGACCACAATATTCATATACAGAACAATACAAGACAAGCAGTGATGATTACAAACAAAGTACACAATATATTACAATGTATCTAGAGGTAAAAAAAATAAATAAATAAACAAAAAATTAATAAACAGAGTATACGAGCAGTATAAATTTTACAATTAAATCATATTATACAAGGAAATTTCTTACCATTTATTACCAATTCTTACACTCAATCTTGTTCTCTTTCCTCTATCTACTACGTCGTAATTCGTGCATTACATCCATATCTAATATGTATTTTTTTTTTAAATTTTGTAATAATTTACCTTTTGGGAGGCAAGGAGATTTGAACCTGCGAAGTTGGGTTTATAGGATTTTATAACAACACGCGTTAGCCAACTGAGCTAAACAGACACGATGATTAATTACGTTTTAATATTCCTCTTAAGTTTACAGAAGTAAAATGTGAAATTATTTTAGTCACATTAGTCCCGTGAACGCTTCTAAATAATCCCTGAAACTTAAAAAAGACGAAAATACACGTTTAAAATGAAAAAAATGTATATTACAATTGTATAATTAATTATAATTTGTTATTTATCCAACGCCTTAGATACCATTCTTCACTATTCATGGCCTCCTACATCATGACCTACCTAGTATACGTATCGATTGTAAAATCCATGCCATGATATGTGATTATATGAGGACTTATTTTCAACATATTATCACAGTCTACTATATACAGTCGCGAAGCTCAATATGTAGTAAAAATGCAAACATGGGTAGTTGCCCACCACTAGGATCGCTACTATCGCCTCATCATCGCAGATCTCTCTCCTAGCAGACGACAAAATATGTTACACTTTCGTTGTCGTGTTCTTTTGGAAAAATTAACACCTTCCTTCCATTATTGAAAAATTAAATGCATAAAGTTAATTTATTATTTTAATGAAGTATATTAAATTCCATCATAAACTCGAAGATACCTGCAAGAAATAAGTTAATAGTCCACACCTGTGGAGTAACGGTTAGCACGTCTAGCTGCGAAACCAGGTGGCCCGGGTTCGATTCCCGGTCGGGGCAAGTTACCTGGTTGAGGTTTTTTCCGGGGTTTTCCCTCAACCCAATATGAGCAAATGCTGGGTAACTTTCGGTGTTGGACCTCGGAATCATTTCACCGGCATTATCATCTTCATCTCATTCAGACGCTAAATAACCTAAGCTGTTGATAAAGCGTCGTAAAATAACCTACAAAAATAAGTTAATATAATTTTTGTTTGTGCAAAACGAACTGAAATGTACTATAATAGCTTCACTCATTCAAGATTATAGCGATAATTAATTATGAAACCAATAAATATTAATTTTCATTTCCCTTTACAACAATAATAATGGAAATATGAATTAATGGAGTAACTTACGTGTACCGGTACTTGTAGTGTAGGCTTACGTAGTTAACAAAGTGGGATGAGGTTAAGCAATAATAATCACACCAGAATTGGAAATAAAACGTGATCAATAAATTTTATTGTAACAGACTTTTTCTACGTCTCTAGTAAAGTAACAAATAAAAATAACAACAAAATTAATAGCTATAATTGAAAACATCCTTTGAAAAAAAAAAGTAGGCCTAAGCAATAATAATCCCACCAGAATTGAAAATAAAACGTGATCAATAAATTTCATTAAAACAAACTTAATTTTTCTACGTCTGTAGTAAAATATTATTATTCCAATTATTGTATTTTAGCCATTAACGTTTTCATTACAACCAATAACGAACATTTCACAAGCACCAATGTGAAATACGCAACGAGCTAGCACTCGATGGAAATACGACACAGTCCAAAGTCGACCGTGGACAGTCTATTGTTTCTAGTTGCTAACCGCTTGGAGCGCTTTATCACGAGATTTGCAAAAAATCACCTCAAGCTTCGCGACTGTATATAGTAGACTGTGATATTATCTTTTATAAAACATAATTTTCGTTATGGTCATGGATAAAATTACGTATGGTACTTGTGAGCGTGATCGTTATTGCGCTCGTGTAATTTAAGCACTCGTGCAATAAAGATGCACTTACCTCACAAGTACCATAAATAACTATTTTCTTATATTTCAGAAATAATTAAACAACACCTACGAGGCCCTCAGATGTCACGCGGGAATTGATTCACCTTCACATGACATAAGCATAAGCGCTCGCTGGTTCACTTCCCCATGACGATCCCGCACTCCTTCCTCCCGGTGAGTCAGTTCTGAGTACGAGTAGTTACAAATTACTATCTGCACTAGGAAATCCCTCTGAATCCCGCTGCAGTCTGTTCCAGCTTCACTGTGAGGAAGATAAGGGGTAATTAATTACTGTGGTGCGAGTCCTGGGTTCTTGCACCGTAGCGCGTAGCTGCACAAACATCCAGGGCCCGGATTTAGGTACAGTGCCGCCCATGGGCAGTGTTAAATTTGCCCCCCCCCCAACTCCCACTCATGTTTAGTTCAAATTAGTTTTAAATGAAATGTTACAATTCAGAAAACAATAAATTACTGCAATAAAATAGATGCATCTTACTTCTTAATTAAAAAGATTTCCTCCGCACTTTCTTCAAGAGAGAGCATTGATAATGTCATCAAAGTCGATCTGACGAAACACATCAGACTCGATGCAAAGAATAATATTTTGAAACTTATTCATTGTTGATTAATATTATTATTTAAGGAGAAAAATTCGCTCCGGCGCCGGGAATCGAATCCGGGTCCTTGGTTCTACGTACCAAACGCTCTGACCACTGAGCTACGCCGAATTCAATCCACAGTACCGGACCGAACCCTCCTCCTTCAATGTTTCCCTTTGTGGCCTGACTCCAAGTTAGGCATATATTATGTTGATGTATATTCCAATGTCAACTGCCATTATATTAGGAGCGCACTCAGTTGAGTGACTTGTTTGGCCGGGATTCCGCAGTTAAGTGCACAGTAATCTGTACATACATATGCACTGCAGCTAAGAGAATATTATATATTTATTAATTTGTCCTACTGTGGATTGAATTCGGCGTAGCGCTTGGTACGTAGAACCAAGGACCCGGATTCGATCCCCGGTGCCGGAGCGAATTTTTCTCCTCAAATATTAATTGTCAATATTACAGATATTATTCTGTAGGAAAAATTAATAAATATATAATTATTATTCATTGTTGAACCAAAATTGTTTTGTGAAAGGCAGGCTGTGGTTTAATTTTAAGCATTAGTTTTGCTGGTGGCATAATTTTATTTTATTTTATTTTATTGCTAGTAAATTTCAAATGAATACAAGTTAATATAATGTAAGATAAACTAGCCCACTCCTGAATGTGGAAGACTCGTGCTCAGGAGGGGATTCCAATACAGACAAAACAAAATTCAGAGTAAATAAATTACAGATTAAAAAGTGTTTAATAAATCCAATACAATTTTTTTTTATTAATTTGGAGAGGATTAGTGGTTAAAATAATATTAGGATAAAATTTGTTTAATAATCTAGGACCTTGACTCATGCTATGATAAAAAGCTGCATTGGTTTTACATTTAGGTTCTTTTTCATACCGTCAATCTACGACATGTGATACCTGTCTTTGCTTCCCTTTCAGACAAACCAATGCTAAAAGTTTATTTCCCTATAAACTCTATAGCCAACGGTCTGGTTGGAACTCGTGATTCTAGGATCCAGTGACTAACATGTAACCACTAAGTATAGTCGCGACGCTGTTATTCCCGGCGTGACTCCTCCTCTTTGCTTACGTCTTAGGAAGTGAAGGCTCTATAAAGTCTAGGTAGGTAAGTAGTATCGTTCGCCATTTTTGTTCTTTCGTTGCCGAGCTACCAGACGAGGGATCTATTTGCCACACCGTTAAACATTATCATGTCGTAGCTCCTATGATAATAAATCAAATGCACTGTAATTCAGCAAATAATTGAGCGGCAAATAACGTCCTCGTGTGCTTTCTGCGAACGCCAACGAAAGAGCCAAAATGGCGGGTGATTATGTATTAAGTATTTATCCAGCCTTAGGAAATGCTTTACATCTTCATCAGCGAATCACAAGACGCACACGTTTAAATGTAGCCGACCTGCAACGTGATTGGCTGCCGGAAATTAGAGCGACGGGACTATAGTTTATATAGGAATACAAAATGCCTAAATGGGATTTGAACCCATTATCAGTTTTAATGCAAAGTTACAGCTGCACCTCTTAGCTTTTGGCGTACTGAAGGCTGGCTAAATATGAATACTCTAACATAAATACTGATTTTTAGGTCCCCTGAACACGTTTCGACCATTTTCCCAATGGGGTATGTATGTGAAAGAGAGAGAGAGAGAGAGAGAAAGATAGAGATATTATGCGATGCAAATCTGGTTTGTATCAGAGATGTTGAATGCGTCTATTTTTTTTATCAATATCTCGAAGCATGCAAATTTAATATTAGCCTACATTACTCCGTCTATAGATATACTTCATGTATACTGAAAAAATAATAAGTAACGAAAAGTGTTATCGTCCTAATTGGGAAAGAAATCGTTATAACCTATAGGATGTATTTGTTTGAGATAATTTTAATACAATGTTATTCGTTTTTGCTTCTTTTTCGAAATGAAAAAAATTTGTATTAAACGTTTCATACCGTATTTTGGGAAAGTCATTGATTTCATTCCCAAAATGCTCAGTCGATTTAAGAGAGCAGCGTAGACTACAGTATATTTACTTACTTACTGGCTTTTAAGGAAGCCGCAGGTTCATTGCCGCCCTAACATAAGCCCGCCATCGGCCCCTATCTTGTGCAAGATTAATCCACTCTCTAGCATCATATCCCACCTCTCTCAAATCTATTTTAATATTATCCTCCCATGTACGTCTCGGCCTCCCTAAAGGTCTTTTTCCTTCCGGTCTCCCAACTAACACTCTATATGCAGTTCTGGATTCGCCCATACGTGCTATATGCCCTGCTCATCTCAAACGTCTGGATTTAATGTTCCTAATTATGTCAGGTGAAGAATACAAAGCGTGCAGTTCTGCGTTGTGTAACTTTCTCCATTCTCCTGTAACTTCATCCCTCTTAGCCCCAAATATTTTCCTAAGAACCTTATTCTCGAACACCCTTAATGTCTGTTCCTCTCTCAAAGTGAGAGTCCAAGTTTCACAACCATATACAACAACCGGTAATATAACTGTTTTATAAATTCTAACTTTCAGATTTTTTGATAGCAGACTAGATGACAAAAGCTTCTGAACCGAATAATAACAGGCATTTAGACAACAGTATTATGATGATAAAATATGATTGAAAGAATTTTAGTTTTTTTTTCTTTTCTTTTCTTTTAAATGTGCAGAAATTTGAATCGAACAAATTTAACTTTTCGTTCTGCAAAGGAATTTTACAATGTTTACAATATTATGTTCAGATCAAATTGATACATTGCTCTCTTAAACTGACTGAGCATAATGGATATTAAATCAATGGCTTTTCCAAAACATTCTATAAAATGTTTAATATAAAACGATTTTTATCTCGAAATGGCAGCAAAAGGGAGCAAAATTGTATTAAACTTTTTTGTTTGAAATAAAAAAAAACTGAAATTAATGACACTACTTACGGTTCTCCTATGTATTATTTGAGACCAAATATCATTTTGAGAGGCAACAGTAATAGCATTAAAACTACAAATACTGTAACATAAAAATTAAATTTAATAAAATGAATAAGAAACAGTATGTTCCGTGGAATTTATTTTTCTCCCAATCGTAGGTATTCACTTGTTACTTTACTAAATTAACACGGCAGACACAAAGTGTATCATGAGCTTCACAATACCAAGTACAGTTGGCAAGTAAAATTCCTGGAACACTGTTCAAGAGAATGCTGCATACCCGCCACTCACAAGTCATGGGCTGACAACGTCTCACAAAACTTAACTGGCGTTCGTTCTCGCACTGCAATGAAGTTGAAATCCAAGGCAAACTATTACCAGATTGCAACAGTAACGGGAATGAGACATTGCGGTTCACTTTCTACACTTTTAATTTAGTAATGGAGAAAGTAATCAGAAATATGAAGATAAATCCAGAAGGAACAGTATGTAATACATTACAAAGTTCTGCTAACAATATAAACGAAGCAGTGAATCAGACTGGCTTGAACATAAATTGTAAAGAAACTAAATATAAGTATGATCAATAATAAGAACAATGAATGAAGTTGCCATGGAAATAGATGGACGAAGTTTGAAGAAGGTGAAAGATTAAAACATCTTAGCTACATAATAACTTTACTACTAGTCAAAATGATTATGAATTACAAAAAAACAAAGATCTATGCAGACAATAAATGCTGTCAAGCAATACTTACAAGCCCGCCATTGGTCCCTATCCTGAGCAAGATTAATCCAGTCTCTATCATCATATCTCACCTCCCGCAAATCCATTTTAATATTATACTTCCATCTACATCTCGGCCTCCCCATAGGACTTCTTCCCTCCGGTCTCCCAACTAACACTCTATATGCATTTCTGGATTCGCCCATACGTGCTACATGTCCTCCTTATCTCAAAGTCTGGATTTAATGTTCCTAATTATGTCAGGTGAAGAATACGATGCGTGCAGTTCTGTATTGTGTAACTTTCTCCATTCTCCTGTAACTTCATTCCTCTTAGCCTCAAATATTTTCCTAAGAACCTTATTCTCAAACACGCTTAATCTCTGTTCCTCTCTCAAAGTGAGAGTCCAAGTTTCACAATCATACAGAGCAACCGGTAATGTAACTGTTTCATAAATTCTAACTTTCAGATATTTTACAGCAGACTAGATGATAAAAACTTCAACCGAATAATAAGAGGCATTTCCCATATTTATTCTGCGTTTAATTTCCTCCCGAGTGTCATTTATATTTGTTACTGTTGCTCCAAGATATTTGAATTTTTCCACCCGTTCGAAGGATAAATCTCCAATTTTTATGTTTCCATTTCGTACAATATTCTGGTCATGAGACATAATCATATACTTTGTCTTTTCAGGATTTACTTCCAAACCTATCGCTTTACTTGCTTCAAGTAAAATTTCCGCATTTTCCCTAATCGTTTGTGGATTTCTCCTAACATATTCACATCACCAGCATAGGCAAGAAGCTGACGAAACCCCTTCAATTCCAAACCCTCTCTGTTATCCTGAACTTTCCTAATGGTATATTCTAGAGCAAAGTTAAAAAGTAAAGGTGATAGTGCATCTCCCTGCTTTAGCCCGCAGTGAATTGAAAAAGCATCAGATAGAAACTGGACTATACGGACTATGCTGTAAGTTTCATTGAAATACATTTTAATTAATCGAACTAGTTTCTTGGGAATACAAAATTCAATAAGAATATTATATAAAATGTTCCATATAATTAAAAGTATTACATAACTTGCTTATAAATGGCTTTTAGAGAACCCGGAGGTTCATTGCCGCCCTCACATAAGCCCGCCATCGGTCCCTATCCTCAGCAAGATTAAATAATCTTATGTTTTGAGTTTGATTATTTATATCCATAGGGAAGTAATTTAAATTTTTTACTGCCATATAACGCACTCCTTTTTTATAGCACGATAGACTTGCCGATGGAATATTAAAGTCATTTTTGACGTATATTTATGCTATGAACTGTTCAATTAGTTACAAAGTTTTCACGATTACATACGAAGAAGTTATTAACGAAAAAATATTTTGACAAGCCATGGGAATTATTTGTAATTTTTTTTAAATTGTCCTACACAATCCCTTAGATTTGGCACCTACTATTATTCTAATTGAGTACCATTTTTGCAAAACTTGCTAACTGCAAAATTTGCAAAATTGAGATTTTGATGGATTCGTTAACATAAGGCAGGCCTCTACATGATGTTCAAAGCATGTTAGTAAAATTGGGTTATTTCTCTTCATTGTAGTGTGTCAAATTGTGATCGTTTTTTCAAAACTTGCTTTCTGCTATAAGTGAGAGATATAGCAAAACTTGCTTACTATAGTGTTTTGTCTCTCCTGTAAAATTTTGTTTTTTCAGTTAGCAAGTTTTGCAAAAACGGTCCTCAATTACTCTCTTTTTTTGTAGTAGGAATATACTGCTACTAGTTTTAGAATTTTCCAACAACATTGTTCCAAAGCTCATTACAGAGTCGAGGTATGCAAAGTATATTTGTTTTTAAGGTTTCTTGCATAGATCTAATAGCAAAACGTACTGAATTTACGATGAAAGAGTAATGGAACGGAGAAAAATTCTCTCCGGCGCCGGGATTTGAACCCGGGTTTTCAGCTCTACGTGCTGACGCTTTATCCACTAAGCCACACCGGATTCCACCCCGGCGTCGGAAGAATCGTCTCAGTTTTAAGTTCCAACTCTTGGGTTCCCTCTAGATTAGATTAGATTAGATTAGATTTATTTATTTAACCTGGTAGAGATAAGGCCGTCAGGCCTTCTCTGCCCCTCTACCAGGGGATTACAACTATAACATGAACAATAAGATTACAATTAATATTAAATTTACAATTACAATTACAATAAAAATTAACGTACGACAAGAATACCTGATTAATGAAAGCTAGACATTTTATCATAGAAGTTAAGAACAAAGAATATTTTTGTATTTACTAAATTACAAATTAAACCTACAATAACAAAATTCTATAGTGATGAAATTACCGGATATTGAGATATTTTGTGGTAGATTAAAAGAACTATTTACAAGAAACCATGTCTGAACGAGTCTCAATTACTGACCAAGTGCCTAGTAAGTTTGCGTTTGAATTGAATTTTATTTCGACAGTCCCTGATGCTAGCAGGTAACGAATTCCAGAGTCTTGGCAGGGCTATTGTGAAAGAGGATGAGTATGAGGAGGTGCGATGGGATGGTATTGTTAGTATTGTTTCATGGCGAGAGCGTGTGTTCAGATTGTGGTGGGAAGAAAGGTAAGTGAAGCGAGACGACAGGTACGAAGGAATAGAAGAGTTCAAGATTTCGAAGAGAAAGAGAAGTGAATGTAAATTTCTTTTCTTATCTAGTTTAAGCCAACCTATTGCTTCCAGGGATGGGGTAATATGATCATATTTACGAACATTGCTTACAAAACGTACACACAAATTATGAGCATGTTGAAGTTTCATTTTGTTGTCGCTGGAAAGGTCAGTCAGTAAAATGTCAGCATAGTCAAAATGGGGAAATACAAGGGTCTGCACAAGGGACTTTTTTAAGCAAGAGGGAAGATGAACATTTATCCTTTTTAGCACATGAATAATAGAATATACTTTTCTGCAGGTTTCTGTGATTTGCATGTCCCAGTTGAGATTATTATCCATGTGAATGCCAAGATTTTTTACCGAAGAACTGAAAGGGATATGCACTGTACTTACTTTAACGGGGGAAATGTCGAGGTGCTTTACAGCGTCGGTTTGCCGTTTGTGTCCTAATATGATTGCTTGTGTCTTTCCAGGATTGATATTAAGATGGAATTTCTTTGTCCATGTCACAATCGAGTCAATGTCTTTGTTCAATTTATCTATAGCGTCATTTATTCGATCTAAGCGGGAAGAGATGTAGCATTGAAGGTCGTCAGCATACAAGTGATAGTTACAATGCCTTACATGAGATGTAATATCACTGACATATATCGTGAACAACAATGGTCCGAGTACCGAACCCTGTGGTATACCTGATGTTATGTTAAACCAGGAAGAGCTTCGATTCCCGGATACAACACATTGTTGTCTTTCCCGTAAGTAGGATTCGAACCAACTCACAGCAGTCTCTGACAAATGCAGATTTCTCAATTTATGGGTGAGCAGGTCGAAATTTACAGAGTTGAAAGCTTTGCTAAGGTCAAGAAGTGTTAGTATTGTTACTTTATTAGAGTCGATTGCTTCACGAATGTCTTCTGTCACTTTAAGTAGAGCAGTGCTTGTGTTGTGTCCAGCTCTGAAACCTGACTGATACTTGTCGAATAGTTTGTGTTCGTTCATGTAGTTAGTAATTTGTCTGTGTACGATTCTTTCCAGTGCTTTTGATATGGCTGGCAGGATACTGATTGGTCTATAGTCGTTCGGGTCGGTGGGAACTTTGACTTTTGGAAGAGGAAGAATGAAAGCTTGCTTCCATATTTTAGGGAAAGTTGAAGTGATTAAGGAACTATTGAATATGTGTGCAATTGTAGGTATTACTATGTCTTGTATTTTCTGTATGAGTAATATGCTAATGTTGTCTGGCCCTTGAGCTTTCGTCTTGATGCGTCGGATGGCTTTCATTACGTCAATAGGAGTGACGTCAGTAAAATAGAATTTGTCTCGAGTTGGGGGAGCTGAGTCAGGCAAAACTGTGTCTTGTTTCGTTGTGTTGTTTAAGGTCGGGTCCTTTACAAAGTGTTCGTTCAATCGGTCAAGTGGGATGGGTATGTCTGCTTGTTCACTAGCCCTTCCAAGTCCAATGACCTTCAGATTTTTCCATAACTCGGAAGGGGTTGTGTTGGGCTCTATAAGTTTGTAGGAGTATTTGAGTTTAGCGTTTCTTATTAGTTGAGTCGTTCTGTTTCTTAGGTGTTTATATAAGTTAAAATATTCGTCGTTTTTATTGCGGGTGTATTTCCTATAGGCTAAGTCGCGTTCGGACATCAGGCTACGTATTTCAGTCGTCATCCAAGGGGCTGGGGTCTTTCTGGTACGTTTGGTCTTTAATGGTGCGTGTTTGTCATAAAGTTGAAGTATTAACGTATTGAATAAGTCTACTTTCTCGTCTACAGTTCGTAATGTCCAGATCATGTGCCATGGAAGTTGCGCAGCGTCTTCTTTCAGTGCAATATCATCTATTCTTTTGATATCCCTGTAAGTAATTACTCTAGGAGTCGATTTAGGACACTGCAGATTAAAGGATAGATAAATGATATCATGCCCTGATAGTCCTGGTGCAGGCAACTGTCCATGCGTCAGTATTTTGTCGGCATTGTTAGTAATTATCAAGTCCAGTAATGTGTCTGTACCTTCCGTATGATGTGTGGGAGCTAGGGGTAGGATTACCATATCAAGGCACTGAAAGAATGATTTAAGTCTTTTAATCGTACTAGAATGTAAGTCAAGTAAGTTTGAATTGAAGTCACCCATGATTATAACGTTCTCATATTGCGGCGTTACGTTTAGTAAGGCGGTTTCGAAATCATCTACGTCATATATATGTGGGGGTTTATATACGACACACACTAGACATTTTGTAAATAAGGTGCAAATTTCAATGAACATGAACTCGGGTTTGGCAGAGTACTGGCTTGGAGAGTGATGAATAATTTTAGGTCGCAAATCGGATCTAATATAACCAGCCACCCCTCTAGTGGCCGCCCTCTGCACTACGTCATAGATATCTATGAACCTAGGACCGAAGTCCACATATGTGCTGAGGTGCACTCCGGAGAGAATTTTTCTCCGTTCCATTAATCTCTCATCGTATGATGACGCAGAATATCTGCATGGAAATATCATATGTACTTCGGTACATTATAACAATATATATGATATGCGTAAATCACTTCGTGGTTTAAGACGGCGCTTATTCCGTCGGATCCCGGCCAACTAGTCACTCATTTCGAGTGCACCTCAGCACATGTGTGGACTTCGGTCCTAGGTTCATCGATAGATATCTATGACGTAGTGCAGAGGGCGGCCACTAGAGGGAACCCAAGAGTTGGAACTTAAAACTGAGACGATTCTTCCGACGCCGGGGTGGAATCCGGTGTGGCTTAGTGGATAAAGCGTCAGCACGTAGAGCTGAAAACCCGGGTTCAAATCCCGGCGCCGGAGAGAATTTTTCTCCGTTCCATTACTCTTTCATCGTATGATGACGCAGAATATCTGCATGGAAATATCATATGTACTTCGGTACATTATAACAATAGTACTGAATTTAGTTTGGAGGCAATTTTTTAAATATAATATAATTTCCCGGAGGAAAGTCTGAAGTTGAACTCCTCCCACAGGGCTGTCTTGTGACAACGGTAGAAAGATGAGAGATCACCAAGTAGGAAACACATGACAAACAAGGCAGGAACCTAATACATCCCTTTCCTTGTGTGGGAGAAGTAAATCCCCATTTTCCTACGGGGAATCTAATTGGGGTTCACTGAATTTGTAGCTAGAAACACCGCTACAGGAAGACTAAACATGTTCCCAAGGACAATTTCTTTAGGAATTACAATTATCTAGTTTCAGAACTGTGTGCCGTTCATCGTGGCAATACTCTGCTTACGTATGCGCCACGCTGAGGTAAGGAGAGTCAGTTACTCTCCTCGGCTGACTTAATTCAGTTCTTACGACTACTCCATAACCATGAATTCTGGGAAACAAACGAGTCACTAATTTGTACTGCTAGGAAGAGCTGAATAAAGGTTGGTTAGATACCACAATACCCACGTCACGTCTTTTCTTTCACGCCCTCGTCACCTGTATACAAGCTTTTCAGTTCATCTATTACGTATATATACCACGATAATACTTTCTTATTATACATTTTATACATATGAGAGTACTTTAATGTATAGTTTAAGATGAAACAAATGTTTTCAATATTATTAGTATCACTTAAAAAAAAAAGTAATTTTATATGATATAGGCCTACATTTTCTCACACGTTTTACGATTCGCTTGCCAAAAATTAATTTCGTTTGTGTTGGCAACAATATTTCCGTTTATAATAATAATAATAATAATAATAATAATAATAATAATAATAATAATAACAACAACAAATGGCTTTTAGAGAACCCGTAGTTTAATTGCCGCCCTCACTTAAGCCCGCCATCAGTCCCTGTCCTGAGCAAGATAAATCCAGTCCCTATGATCATATACCACCTCCCTCAAATCCATTTTAAGATTATCCTCCCATATATGTCTCGGCCTCCCCAAAGGTCTTTTTCCCTCCGGCCTCCCAACTAATACTCTATATGCATTTCTGGATTCGCCCATACGTGCTACATGCCCTGCCCATCTCAAACGTCTGGCTTTAATATTCCTAATTATGTCAGGTGAAGAATACAATGCGTGCAGTCCTGCTTTGTGTAACTTTCTCCATACTCCTGTAACTTCATCCCTCTTAGCCCCAAATATTTTTCTAAGCATCTTATTCTCGAATACCCTTAACCTCTGTTCCTCTCTCAAAGTGAGAGTCCAAGTTTCACAACCATACAGAACAAACGATAATATAACTGTTTTATAAATTTTAACTATCAGTATAAATATTTATACTTTTGAATAAATGGATGAATGGAAAAAAAGATTAAAACTATAACCACGTGGATGACGGATGTTTATAGAAATTTTATAAAATAAAGTACGAAAAAATAAATTAATACAACTCTACAGAACAGAATATGATTGTTCATAACCTGCTACGCAGACGTAAAAACTATAGAGCATTGAAAACGTTATAGAAAGAAATGATGATAAATTCCTTAGAGTTACAAATGACTAAGCGATGATTTTTATTTATTTATTTTTTATTTTTTTTAGTTGGTTATTTAACGACGCTATATCAACTACTAGGGTATTTAGCATCGATGAGATTGGTGATAGCGAGATAGTTGGCCAGATGAGGCCATAGATTACCTTGCATTCACCTTACGGTTGGGGAAAACCTCGGAAAAAACCCAACCAGGTAATCAGCCCAAGCGGGGATCGCACCCGCGCCCGAGCGCAACTTCAGACCGGCAAGCAAACCCTTAACCGACTGAGCCACCCCGATGGCTCTAAACGATGATAGGTAAAACATCAAAAGAAATGTAAAAATTTAGGGTGCTATTCATAGACATTTCGCTAGCCAGCGCTACGAGCATACTAAACTAGCCCCGGCTATCGACTGATTACTTGTACAGGATTCATATCATATCATACTGGTAACACTGGTTTATGAATACGAAAAACGTTAGTTCGCTGATTATCCACCGGAAGCCCGCGCTAAGAATGTCTACGAATACGGTCCTAAGTGATTTAATTTAAAGTCAATTTTATTAAAAAATAAACAGTGTTAAGAGAAATGAATTAAGAATTGATATCTCAACTTCTTCTTCTTCTTTCTTGGCGCTACAGCTCATTGTGAACCTTGGCCTCTTCAACGATTTTCCGCCAGTTGTCTCGATCCTGCGAAATTGCTTTCCAATTCCGATATCCCATCTTACATATGTCTTCCTCAACTCCATCCAGCCATCTTATTCTTGGTCGTCCACGGCTTCTTTGGCTCCCAGGATTTCCATTTAATATCCTTTTACGAATTTCTACGTCACTCATCCGTGCCACATGCCCAGCCCACCTTAATCTTGCTGCTTTTACTATTCTTCTAATAGGCGGATCTTGATAGATGGAATACAACTCATTATTATATCGCCTCCTCCATCTTCCTCTCTCGAATACTGGGCCAATTATTTTACGGAGTATCTTCCTCTCAAAGGCATCCAAATTTCCAGCGTCCTTTTTTGTTAGGGACCACGTCTCAGCAGCATAATTATGTTAGTACAGGTCTTATAAGTGTTTTATAGATAGTTATCTTTGTGGTACGAGATAAAATTCTTGAACAAAGTAATTTTCTTAAGGCGAAGTAAGCTCTATTGGCAGCAATTAACCTCTGCTTTATTTCATATGAAATATCATTAGAATGAATAACTTGATTTGATAACTCAACACTTTCTCTAATAAGAAAAGATTAATTAGATGCAATGTCTTAACATACCTGGGTGGAATATTAAATCGATATAGACTGAATGCCCAGACATTGATGACAAAAAAGAATACAGTGCCAAAAATTACCTTCAAAGACACAACAAGTGTTATATTTAACTACCATAAAGTGCAAAATCAGTGTAATAGAATTGTCACCCCATTCTTATGTACCTACCGGTAATCAAAATGTGTTCCAGTCACTTTATGAGTCAATAGCAGGCCTAATATTATCCCTAAACCTTTGACCCTACACACAGCGGTGAAGCACGCGAAACATTACGTTATGTACTTTGGAGAATCGATAACACTCCACTCCATGTGACAGTAATGAAGCGAACTGCACATCACGTCGTGTACTTTGGAAACCAAACGACAATCCATGTGACATTGAGATTCTCAGTGTATAAATGCGCAAGTCAAACCATTATAAGCTGTCTTCTGTTTGTAACGGTAGGTTTATAACACGGTGTAACCATTAGGACTTGTAATACTGTATCCAGAATAAATTCATCATTAATTTCTGAAATCTATTACATCGGTACGGAAGTTTTGCCCCTCAATTTTTTCCTCATATATATATATATATATATATATATATATATATATATATATATATATATATATATATATATATATATATATGAGGCTATCAAGTGCAAAACTCGCCTTATTCAAAATTTAAAAATAATGAGTTACATATGGGATGTTGTACATGTTGCAGCTCTCTATCTACTGATATAGTCGGTTTGTGCAAATCTTCTCTAATTCATCTTCCATAGAGCTCAGAAAACTACTATCAAATGCAAAACTGTCCATATCCATAACGGTTTTTCCTGTTTTCTGATAAATCACTTTACCTGGATAAGGCGAGTTTTGCATTTGACACACACACACACACACATATATATATATATATATATATATATGCAGCTCATCTCTGGAACTCTCTACCACAACATGTCAGAGATTGTCGGACATTGTCTAGTTTCAAAAATAAATTTAAATTGCACTTTTTCAATTCAGATTCCTTTCAGTTATAAGCCCTTTTCTCTGTGATAGTTTTGTAAAAATATAGGCTATATATTTCTTTCCTTCCTTTCCCCTTTTTGTTCTCTTTATCAGCCGATGAATTTATTATCATAGCCTTTTTATTGTGAATTTTATTTAATATTCGTATTTCTTTTCTTTTTTATTATTATTTTATTACATTCCATTTTGTTATATACTACCTTACGTTTTCCATATTAACCATTTGTACTAAATGAGTTGCTTTTACTATATTCCAATGTATTTTACTTTCTTTTTTCTATTGTATTATTTTCATGTTGTTTAGTGTCTATTTTATTATGCTATAATAATAATAATAATAATAATAATAATAATAATAATAATCATTATCATTATCATTATCATTATCATTATTATTATTATTATTATTATTATTATTATTATTATTGTAATATGTTAGTATTCTGTTCTTTAACTTTTTGTTAAATTTTAACTGCTTGTATACTTTGTGACCTGGTAGAGTGTAAGAGAAGGCCCTATGGCCTTAACTCTGCCAGTATAAATAAAGAATTATTATTATTATTATTATTATTATTATTATTATTATTATTATTATTATTATTTGAACTGTTAATGGAAATTACGGGAAAACGGCTGAACGGATTTTAATGAATGACCCCTCATTTTGAACCTTGGCATCCAAGGATTTTCAGAAAAATAGTAACCTTCAGTAAAGCGTTAGTTTTCCTACATAATTTTCCTATTTTCCAAAATCCATCTTTCGTTAGTTTTGAGAACAAATTGAGTTTCTGTATAAAACAAAACACACACTACAATAAACAATAGGCTATTACACGAAGGCCATGACCTGCAGGATTGGTGACATATTTAGAGCTCAATTTCAATTCGTTATTAAAAACTTCAAGACTTACTAAAAATAATTTACAGGTCTGATTCTGCGGTGTGTAATTTTATGAATATAGCTGTGTATTGGATATTAAAATCTACAAAACTGGAGGGCGATTACTTAAGGTGTTCATATACATTATACAGTTTTTCTTTCATATTATATCAATGTACAGTAGCGCTAATTTTTCTGTAGTTTCATAATCTTTAAACTAACACAGTTTCAGCTCCATTTATACAAATGTTGTTTTAATTGTTTATAACAATTTACAGTGTTATTACTGTATTTACACTATAGTGTTAAAGAACAAACGAAGAAACAAACAAACAAATGAATTAATGAACGAATACATGAATGAATGAATAAATGAAATTAATGAAATAAATAAGTAAATAAATAAATAAATAATAATATTTTATCTTCAACGTTTGTAATGGAAACACATTACACTGTACAAATAAAATAAAATATTATTTCTATCGCTTTGCATTACCAAAATATAAATAAAACTTGGAATAATAAATGGAAATTGTTTCCTGCATGGCCTTGACTCAAGCCTAATCAACATCCCTAGTCAAAAACCCGGCTGATACGGATTCAACTCTCGGCACAGAAGTATAAATTAAAACAATGACCACATGATGTCCACCGCTATGAAGTAAAGGTTTGCACGCCTGACCGTGAAGCGAGCGTGCCCGGGTTCAAATCCTGGTTTTGATTAGGTCTAAATTGGCTATGGAGAGAACTAGGGTCTATAAACACGAAAACTATTGGAAGAATAGTAAAAGAGAGGGCAAACGAAACTTCGAGACAAGATATTTTTAGTAATATTAAAG
Organism: Periplaneta americana; assembly: GCF_040183065.1. NCBI lineage: Eukaryota > Metazoa > Arthropoda > Insecta > Blattodea > Blattidae > Periplaneta > Periplaneta americana. The sequence goes on from NC_091118.1 coordinate 194,154,737, forward strand.
ACCTAGGATCACTAAAATACTATAGGGAGGTTAAGCAGTTTTGGGAACAGGAAGAATATGTTAGACTAAATTCAAGGGAAGAGAGAACAGGACAGGCATGGTGGAGATTAGGTATCTGGAGACTCAAGAATAGGAGAGGGAACGTAGAGAAGGATAAATGTCCTTTGTGTGGACTAGCTGAAGACGCAATGCATATTGCGTTAAAGTGTCAGGCAACGAATGATTTGAGACACAGTTGGGTAGATAAAAAATTTCTACAAATAAACGCTATAGTAGCTTATAAAAAAATGAATGGTCACCTAAAAGCCAGCAATTTGCATAAATTAGGAAAATTTCTTTTTAGAGTTAAAATTAGAAGGGACAGAGAAAGTCAAAGCTCTAACGGAGATGGAATTATAAATGTTGAGTAGTCACACGATACGAAACTACGAAGAGTAGTCAATGAAGTTAACAGAATAATTCTTAAGAGATTGAGCATAAAATGAAAAAGCTAAGGTAGGAGTTTTAAATACAAGAGCTATACTTATTATTAGTTATGTACCATTATTATTATTATTATTATTATTATTATTATTATTATTATTATTACTATTATTATTATTAGTATTATTATTATTAGTATTATTATTATTAGTATTATTATTATTAGTATTATTATTATTATTATTATTATTATTATTATTATTGTAAACAGAGGATGCTTATAGGTTCATTATGTATTAGTTTGTGTTATGTTTGTATAGAGAGTGATGGCGGATTAAGAACTGGAACACATCTAATCCGCCATGACGTGAACAATGATTGATGAAATAAATAAATAAATAAATAGATACATAAATAAAATAATTAAATAAATAAATTAATTAATTAATTAATTAAATGAGTAGCTTAATATCAAAGGCGGACATCTGACCTTCAGATGAAATTTAGATAATGTGGATTCTTATACATTCTTTCATGCTTTTTTCAGTTATGGTGAAACTATATACAAACTCTAACACTACATTTATAAAAATAAATTGTTTTAAAATACTACAAAGAACACTGTGAAACAAAAAAGGGCCTCTAGATCAAAACTATGGAGACGACAGATGTCCGTCTTTGATATTAAACTACTCAAATAAATTAAATAATTAAATAAATTAATTAATTAAATAAATTGAATAAATAAATAAACTAAATAAATAAATTAAATTAATAAATAAAATAAATAAAATAAATAAAATAAATAAATAAAATAAATATATAAATAAATAAAATAAATAAATAAAATAAATTAGATAAATAAATAAATTAGATAAATAAATAAAATAAATAAAATAAATAAATAAATAAAATAAATAAATTAATAAAATAAATAAATAAATTAATTAATTAAATAAATCAATCAATCAATCCTGGTTGTGTCAAGTCACATGGTTGGGGTCTTCCCAGTGTTTTCCCCTCTACCACTTGAAGCAGAATTGCTGGGTAACTTTCAGCGTTGGACCTCGGACCCATTTCGCCATCATTAATACACATGTCATCATCATCATCATCATCATCATCATCATCATCATCATCATCATCATCCATACCATAGCCCGGGTTAAGTTCACTGTGCGGCATGCTGTACTTGTACAAGAGCGCGGCCGTTCGGCTATCCAATCATTCACAGAACAGGAGTGGTAAGCAAAATAAGCCTCAGGCTGAAGTGTAAGCCTTTGTCTCTCTCCTCCGTATGAGAGAGAGAGAGAGAGATGACCACATGATCGGTGAGGGGCTCCCCTTTACGTGGATGTGTAATACCAATGCATAACCCTCAAACTATTAGGAGAACGAGTTCGATTACCAATGGTGGTGGTTGATAATTATCATTAAGATAAATACTTTGGTCGGCGGGAAAAGGCACATAAGTAAAAAAAATTTTTTTTTCAGGAGAGACTTTCTTTTTAATTTAATCTTAACTGAATATAAGTAGGCTATAATAATGAAATTCATGTATGTTGGTTAACGTAAGACCCTTTTCAATTTAAAATACAAGAAATTTTATTAAAAAAATTAGAAAAAACACTAGGCTTATGGGCGGTCGGGTAGCTCAGTTGGTAGAGCAGTTGGTTAAGGGCTGCAAAGTCCGGGGTTCGATCCCAGGTGGTGACAGGATTTTTTCTCGTTGCCAAACTTTCAGAACGGCCCCTAAGTTCACTCAGCCTCCTATAATATTGAGTACCGGGTCTTTCCCGGGGGGTAAAAGGCGGTCAGAGCGTGGTGCCGACCACACCACCTCATTCTAGTGCCGAGGTCATGGAAAGCATGGGGCTCTACCACCATGCCCCCCAAATGCCTTCATGGCATGTTACGGGGATGCCTTTTCCTGCCGACCAAAGAATATACCCATATAGACTTTTCATATAGGTAGTATCAACAAAAAATACTTCCAGATTAATGGAAATTGCCTTTATATAAATGAAACTTAACACGCGGAATTTTATTTTATTTTTACTGTGGAAAGAGAAAGTTACAACCACTAATGACACTTCATGCACCACTACTGCTACACTATCGCGTGCTCTATGATAAACACTAAAGAAATTGTGATGACACCAGCTCAAAACATCATCGCAATATGCAAATAGGAATTATATATAGGTTATATATTTTTGTTTTGTTTTACGACGCTTTATCAACTGAGATTGTTAACTAGCGTCTGACTGAAATGAAGGTGATAATGCCAACGAAATGAATCCGTGGTCCAGCGCTGAAAGTTACCTAGCATTTGCTCTTAATGGGTTTAGGGGAAACCCCGGAAAAATTCTCAACCAGGTAACTTGCCCCAATCAGGATTTGAACTCGGACCCGCTCGTTTTACGGTCAGATACGCTAACTATTACTCCACAGAGGTGGACAGAAGGATGTATTTAGAGCAAATATTTTTAATTTAAAAGACCTGACGAGAATGACAACAGAACGGGCCAAATGGCCGAATTATTGAAGGCATGGGACGAATTTCAATATAAATCTATTAATTCTGTCGTCGATTTGCAAAAGGGGACACGTCTAAAATAATAAAGTGTTGGGAAATCGCAAAAAAAAAAAAAAAAAAAACACTATAACAGACTTGAAAAATTAAAATGTTCATAAATACTGAACGTATATACCCTTGGTGATCTGCTGAGGTAAATTCTGTGGTGTTCGGGTAAAGGGGTATAAGTCATTTTTTTTTTGTCCAGGTGGAATTTTGTGCCCCAGATGAACACACAAGCTAAATTATACAAGTGGATGTGCAAAAATCAAAGAATACAAGCAGTTGATGTGTTTTATTTGTGTAGAAAATTATTTGTAATAAGGGTTCCAAGTTTAATTTTCATTTATCTCCGAACTCATTTTTATGACTTATCTCCCTTTACCCAAACACCACAGAATTCTGAATATTCAACGTTAACGCGAGAGACAGCGAACTAAATCAATAAAAATCGTTTTAAAGTAAAATGTTACGAAGGATTTCGAGAGAAGTTAAGACATTCCAATTTATAAATCAATAACCCTGACGAGCACAAAGGGTTATGCACAATGTATCCTACATTTAAAACACCTATCACTTTATGTGCCGCTTAAAATCTGAAATTTGATCACAAAATACTGTGTATGTACTCTATGTCATCTCTTCTCATATAGAATACAGTAGGCATTTTAACAATTGATACAAAACAGATCTGGAGCAGAAAAATGTAATGTTGTAAAACAAAGGATGTAGAAAGATCCGTCAAGCTTCTCTCTTCCTGTTTGTCAAAACAATAGCACTTTCCTTCTGCTTACAATAAAAATAATACTGAACAGCTGATGTGAAATGACAGTTAACTCACCCAAAACACACCAGCAGTGATGTCACATCTGTCACTAATCCATAATAAAAAAAAAATGTATCACTGCACTTCACGAACGTCGAACCAAGAACTGGCAGAAACTAGTCTTCATGCAGCCACTGTCAAACAGAGAACTTCCCTCCCCCAAGTCTTTCCCCTCCAATGCAAGTGTTGTGACAAAGAACCAACTCCAGCACAGACTGCCTTCCTACTGTTCACTACAGACCACTAACCCGTACGACTGCTCAGCGAGTGCATGTTCGGTGCAGGTGTACCCGGAGAGAAAGAGACGGAGCGAGTGCATATCGATTTTCTCTCCGTCTAGGAGAGTAATTTTGCATGCGGATATATTGGACGTTTTGAGAGCACGAGGAATTTTTAAAACAAAAGATATTATGACTAATGTTTCCAGATGATCGACTTTATTAGGCCAAAGGTCGATGTATCAACTTATGTTTATAACAAAAGAACATCAAAACCAACAACAAAGAAAACAGACTTCATGAAACTATATCTGGAGGTAGAAAATTATGAATTAATAATTTTATTTTAGTAGGTTATTTTACGACGCTTTATCAACAACTTAGGTTATTTAGCGTCTGAATGACATAAAGGTGATAATGCCAGTGAAATGAGTCCGGGGTCCAGCACCGAAACTTACCCAGCATTTGCTCATATTGGGTTGAGGGAATACCCTGGAAAAAACCTCAACCAGGTAACTTGCCCCGACCGGGAATCGAACCCGGGCCACCTGGTTTCGCGGCCAGACGCGCTAACCGTTACTCCACAGGTGTGGACTGAATTAATAATTGTAGTTAATAATATACTACTAAGATTTATTTTAAATCATCCGTCCTTAAGTGAGGTTGACCATTGGGATCCGGAATTAACAAACATGAAAGATAAAGGGAAATGAAACGAGCAAAATAATGATTCGATTTGTATATAAAAACAAAAATTTATGTGTTAACATGTAGATGATAGTGTTGAATTTCCATCACAATCTTCTGAAACTCATAAAAGGGAATTTTAAAAGATTTAAGGATATTACATGTAAATTTTGGTAAACAACCCCTCGCTCCAAATAGTAAGCCTGTAACATCCCAGTTGTAAAGCAAAATACCATATTTTTCACTGAGGTATGAAAGACAGGGTACATATTAGCTCGCTTTTCATCATTTATCTGCAGTGCCTGATTCGTGTCTCGTTCAAAGCAAATCGTAGGGTCTAAGACCATCGCTTTCTGGGTTGGTTCTTCTATTGATGGCAATTATATCCACCCTTCTATGAGAATCATCTTCATACACACAATGAATCTCCTCATGTACTTCCCATCCTCTGTTTCTTAGCAGGTTGGCAATTGCTGTACGGGCACGATGGTGTCTGTTGTTACGCAGTAGCTCTCCCTTCTTACAGAATCCCAGTACATGGCCAAGTGTTTCAGTCTCGCTGCAGCCGGGATGGCGACAACGGGTAGTACTGAATGTTCTGCCAGGGACAGATCTCACTGCGGTGGCGTTGCAAGACATTTTGATGGCATTGATGTATTCCGAGGACGAAAGACACTTTTTAGAGGAGATCCATGAGTTGATTTTGGGGCATTCTTCATATATACAAACACCTTAGAGAAACTCTGAAGGATTCAATTCAAATTTTACAATTCCACTTATATTTAAGTACTAACATAATTTCATTTTCACTTAAATTTTCTTTTGAAATTTAGTGTACGCGTTTTCATTGCTTCATTGTAAACTTCTAGACTATGTATGTATTTGTTTTCTGGATCCTTGTGGTCACGCTTATTGAAGGGCAGATGGTTTTATTTTATAAATTCGATACAGTCAGAATAATTTATTGGAAAACACTTCGTTGGTCTTATTGTTCAAATAATGTCAAAATAAGGGATATTCAATAAACATATGAAGAGGTGGATTCCAAAGTGTCCTAAGTACTTTTTTGCAGATTTCAACTTGCTTTATTCACCTTTTAATTTATCCTTTTCAAGTCTATAAATTAACTGTATAAGTATATTTAACAGACTCTCCTAAGTCTTGACTTAGTGTCTCCACATGTTTTTTCAAATGGATCTAAGGGCGTCTATTTTATTTTTTCAGTTCTTTTCACTTTTCTCATAACTTGTCATTTGGACTTGGGCCAGTTTGGAATTCATCTCTTCTATTTCGTTTCCGGTCATTTTCCGAAAACCACAATCCCAGATGTAGCTTCGATCGAATGGATATTTTTGCGAAACGACTATCTCGAAACCATAATCCCAAACGTAACTTTGGTCGAATGGACATCTTTCCGATCGTAAATTGTCAGGAATGTCTAAAAATAATGTACTTTTAAAGCAGGGGACGAAATTATTAAAGAATATATTCCTACTTTGTTGACGTTGCTATGAGATTGTTATTTTATAATACTCGTATACATGTACAGAAAAGAAAATAGGCAGAAAATAGGAAAGTTTGGAGAATGATGGATTTGCAGTGGAAGACCTACTCTTGGGCAGAACACTATAAATGAACGTGTATCTGTTCATTGACAATTTAATTCCTCTTTGTACATAACATATAATATTCATGTACAGCCACAAAAAAAGACAATGAACGTGAGTACAAAATCGGATCAGAATAATGACTAACAAAATCGATAATTTTGTTATCCTCTTTACAGTTTGCTATTTCACAGACATGTTGGATGTAATTTTACATCTGCGATATATTCATTAGTTTGCAGTTATTGTAACTACTACATATGTTAAATTTCACACTCTAGAAATTTTAATTTACTAGTAACAAATTATTGAAATTGTACAGAGTCAAAAATAAAATTATTATTATTATTATTAAACTTTATCAAATAATTCTCTTACTTTGTTTAGATTCGAGAAATCAGTATTCGGAAAAAGGTTCTAGGGATACTGGATTCGGAAAAAGTCTTCTCGGAAAATTTCCGGGAATCATATTCTCTTATTCAGAGTTCTTTCTTTTTCTTCAAAGATAAATCAATTTTTGACTTTCAGATGCGATCATATTGAGTTACTGAAATACAGTACAAATAAAATGGCCTTCGAACAAAACCAGTTTTACATCATAGTGAGTTTATAAAATAATGAAACCCCTTCAAATATTTTTGACCGACTTTTAAGTTGAAATACCCCAATGCGCTTCGATGGAATCGGTAATTGCAAGATGGACACAACAAATTGCTTTTGAGTTACCTGATACGAGTACTTACTTACTGGCTTTTAACGAACCTGGAGGTTCATTGCCGCCCTCACATAAGCCCGCCATTGGTCCCTATCCTGGGCAAGATTAATCCAGTCTCTATCATCATATCCCAATTCTCTCAAATCCATTTTAATATTATCCCCCCATCTACGTCTCGGCCTCCCCAACGATCTTTTTCCCTCCGGCCGCCCAACTAACACTCTATATGCATTTCTGGATTCGCCCATACGTGCTACATGTCCTGCCCATCTCAAACGTCTGGATTTAATGTTCCTATTTGGGGTACCTGATATTCGAATTAAAGTTAGGTAAATCTCAGAAGAAACCAAATAAATGTTAGTTCAAGCGAAATATCAACCTACAAGTTCCGCTCGCTAAGCATTAGATCACGCCAGTGGCCTTCAAATCATGTAAGAAGATACATATTCATCCATATTGTACCTACTTAATATATTAAAATTATCACACAAAGTATAATAAAATAAACGAAAAGAATAACAAACAGTTAAACCTGTGGAAAAATAAAACAAAAAAATCCTAAGATATTTATATATCTTAAAGACACTATTTCCAAAATTAAATCCCTTGAATAAAATCCAGCCAAAAATGGTATACCACACAAAGCAAATTTCGTTTCGTTTGGCTCCGAGGTAGTTGAATCCTCACAGAGGGTTATGGCTTTTTAAGGACGATAAAGTCCTGAGCATGACTTCTTCTGGGACGGTAGTAAAGCCAGAAGACCCATGTCATAGCTTTACGGCGAATAAATGACCCATGTTCCTGAAAGATGGCTTCAGGCAAAATTTGTTGTCCATTTCTCGCCCACGTTACAACTTTTTACGCTGCAGTTGAAAGCGTCATTAAACAAAATATTATTACCACCACTACCCTCTACTGAAGCACAAAACAAACCATATGCACAAAAAGTAAATACGACGACCCTTAAAAAGTGGAAAGACAATTTTCAGTGCTTTGCGATCGGAAGGACTTATTGGAGACTAACTTATGAAGTTGCTGATAATAATAGTAAAATAAGTAGTAACTGGTGGGGGAAGGGTAACACAGACTTTAGACTTGCTCATTGTGAAGTCACATGTTGAATGGATTATGTGATAACTTATATCAGTAAACACAGTCAGAAGACAGGAAGTGACTCTATTATTCATGACAATGGAAACGAGTTCGAGATAATCTACAGAAAGCATGACCTCAAAATCGTTGCAATACAAAATAGATTACAGACACGACATTTCATAATGTGTTCAAAGTTTCATATCCTCTATTTATATCCATTAACCATTTCAAAATTTGCATAAAATATATGAGTAGCTTAATATCAAAGACGGACATCTGTCGTCTCCATAGTTTTGATCTAGAGGCAATTTTTTAATTCACAGTGTTCTTTGTAATATTTAACATAATTTATTTTATAAATGTAATGTTAGAGTTTGCATATGGTTTTATTATAACTGGAAAGAGCATGAAAAATTGTATAAAAAACCACAGTTATCTAAATTTCGATTGAAGTCAGATGTCCGTCTTTGATATTAAGCTACTCATATAGCCGTTACATTATGACAAATGAATGACGGTAAGTATTTCTGTCATCATTTGAATACCTTCGGTTTATGCCTGCGTCTCACTCATTCGTGAAACGTTCAATAACATCGTTTATTTTGATACTTATCCACTTTATGGTAATTTAATTTCTTCCTTAATTTCGTGGTAACGATCCTGTTACTGCTCTTTTGAAACATCATCCCTTCTGCTTACAATAACATCTCTGATGTCTGCAGTTAATGTAACTCCGGACTGGAATCTATTATCAAGAATCTGTTGCTGTATTTCAGCAAATGCTCTCCAATGATAATACTGGAAAGTTCACGGTAAAAGTGGCGGATGACTCGCCAGTGCTATCTAGCGGCAGGGATTGTAGGCAGCAAGGATGACGTGACGAAATCAGTGTTGCCATACCTATTGATTTAGCAGGAGATTTCCTGTTTTTCCATTGAATCTACTTCTCTACTGATTTTTTTGTCAAAAGTCCGAATTTCTCCTGCCTTTTTGGCATGCTGCAGTGACCTAGTTCTATGCCCGGATTTTCAACTCATTACTTTAGTACACATAGGCCTATATTATGTCATCATGTCTTATTTTTGCATCTTATACACAAGTCAATGCTTTCATTTGTCTCCCTGCTCATAATGCGTCGCCACAATGATGGTTACAAGAAGCAAGGAGTCGGCTTTCGCTTGGAGTCCAGCGGCGGATTATGATATCAGCACACAGCAAATAAAGACCATGTTTTATACACATGGCTCAGAGTTATGGGTCTCTCCAATCCACTCGATAGTCTAAGCATAATTACGGAACGATAGAAAAACGAATGTTTGAAACCTTACCGCGAAAGGATCCAAACCCTCTTCCTTACACACACTCACACTCACACATACACACACTCAAGTATATAATCTTCATGCAACGTTAGCATGTGATGACCAAAGCTCGGAACTTGGGGACTTGTGTCTTTGAACGTGGCTAAGCGACCGGACTTCAATGTCAACAAACTCCCGCTTCCAGCACAGAGGTATTGTAAGGTCTGCTATAAAAGTGGTTCCTGGCTGGAACAACATAATGATAATATTATGGTAGGTTGAAACAAGTAATTTTATAGCATATATATAAATAAACATGCAAAATATATCAAATTTACAGTTCTGCTCTGTATATTTTATTACAGTGTATGACTACATGCATTCGAATATTTTTCGAACCCATACCTTCTTCGTCTGTTAGTTAAACATGATTTGAAACGAAAGAAACTTATTTCCACGTCACATGAAGTGACGGGAGCAAAATTAATTATTTTATTTTATTTACTTTAACTAGCTACCTACTGAATACAAATTACATTTATAAAACAAAAATGTTTCTAGCCACTGCCGTAAGAGCCAGGCTCGTGTACGGTGTGGTCTTAGTCAATAATATAACATAAAATTTACAAGGACAGTTTACTAAATACAGTAAGTAACTTAATTCAAACCAATTAATACAACACAAGAGCAAGAATAAAGAAGAAAGAGAATAAGAGAGAAAAATACACTTTTAATATAAATTGACAATTCGACAGAAGTCAGTGATATTCAATAAAAACAAGAATATAGTAGACAGAAATAAAAGGTAAAAAAATACATTTGTTAATATTATATTATATCGTGGATAATCTTACAAATTTATTGTTTAAAAGCTTCAATTTTAAAAAATTTCAAATTTGGAAAATGGTTTGTAATTGTATTATAAAGTCTTAGGCCGAAATAAAGTATTGAATGTTTCCACTGTCACTGTTTCCTGTTCGATTTTCAGTAGTTGCTAGCTGATCTCTTATCTGAGAAAGATAAGTATCCTAAATTTGTCTCGAAAATAGTTTTCAATTTCTATGTCACTACTAGGGAAGGTTCCACTACGACTTGATCCATGGCTATGGACAAATTTTCCACCGATTTAAGGGACTGCAATGTATTTCAATGAATGCCCGTTTTTCAATCTCTAGTTTGTGTTTGACACAAGTTACAAAATATAAACTCTCCATTCGAAGAAAATAATGTATCTGCTCAGAATTCCTCCACGAAATTCTGTACCTAAATTTTAAGAAATCTATTTTCAAACGTATACAATACCCATTCGAATAATACGTATTTTCTTATTTTCAAACAGACCGTTTACCTCTAATTAATTATCTGAATGTCATTGGCTTCGACACGACACAGTTTCCTCGTCCGTCTTCCTGCCATTCGATGTGACCACTTTCTTAGTACACACGACTGTCCCTGAGCACTTGCAGCGTGAGCTTGTGTACGCTGTACCTGTAACCTTACTCATGCACACGACACACAAGTTCCCAAGTTCCGAGCTTTGGTGATGACTCGTCAATTTGCAAAAGGAGACATGTCGAAAATAACAAAGTGTTGGAAAATCGCAAAACTATAAGTTGAATTAAAATGTTCATATATTTTTTTTCTAATTAGATCACTATGGATACATACATTCAGGATCCATGAACATTTTAATATTTTAAGTTTATGATTTTTTGTAGCGATTTTCCAGCACTTTGTTATTTTGGACGTATCCCCTTTTGCAAATCGACGACAGAATTAAGTTATTTCATTATTGTTTTGGGGACTCGGGGGACAGAGGAAGAACGAAACTTATTCAGTAGTGAAGTTTGTTTCTGATAGTGTGCACGTGAAACAGTGAGAGAGTGAAGTGTAGCTAATGATATTTTTGTGTTACATATCGTGCACAGTGATCTTTTAAAATGAGTGAAACTGTCCCAGCAAGAAAGAAGAGTAAATACTTCTTCGCAGAATTATAAATCAGAGTGGGAAAATTATGAACAGCCTAAAGGATAGTTATGTAAAAGAAGAAAGGGGATAATTTTTCGTCTGTTATAGTCGCAGCTAATGCAGTACTGTATTTAATATCACCTTTAAAATAAATCTTTCGTGAATACACGAAAAATTCCAGGTTTAATGCGAACATCTATACTAATAATAAATCTGTAGCCGAAATTTTTCTGGTAATTTTCGATTTTCCAAAAATAATTGGTCCTAACATATATAATTAACCACCCTGAAACCGAAAATCGCATTTTTGAAATTTTTGTTTGTATGTCTGTCTGTATGTTTGTTACCTTTTCACGCGATAATGGCTGAACCGATTTATATGAAAATTGGAATATAAATTAAGTTCGTTGTAACTTAGATTTTAGGCTATATGGCACTCAAAATACTTTATTTAAAAGGGGGGTTATATGGGTGCTGAATTAAATAAATCGAAATATCTCGCTTATTATTGATTTTTGTGAAAAATGTTACATAACAAAAGTTTCTTTACAAATGATTTCCGATAAGTTTTATTCTTTACAAAATTTTGATAGGACTGATATTTAATGAGATAAATGAGTTTTAAAATTAAAATAACGCCATCTAAGACGGTGCAATAAAATAACAAACGACTTCGTCTATAAGGGGCCTTGGGCAACGACATTCGAAAAAGGGGCCTTGGACAGCAATAGTCGAAAGCTATTAAACTATTCCTATGGACAGAAAATTTGATAGGCTTTTTTGTACATTCGTTTTCTGTATTTCTTAAAATAATATTTATGTACACACTCATTTTAATCTCAGAGAATTAATGAACAACGAGAGTGTATTGATTTAGTATGCAGTAATAGTACGTTAGCTTAGCAATCCATTATTTTATAATTCAAATTTTAACTATGCTCAATTGAATCGCGTTAAAATACATAAAATAGACTATATATGCAATAAATGCAATGCAAAAAAAAAATTGGGTTATGAGCCAAGCAGATTATGTTGCGCTGTTGTAAAGGTTGTTGCTTCTGAGATTCAAGAGCCCCCACAACAAATTAAAAACTTTCTTATCGGAGTACATCCGTTATCAACGCACTTTTCATATAATATAATATAATATAATATAATATAATATAATATAATATAATATAATATAATATAATATAATATAATATAATATAATATAATATAATAATAAATATGTAGCCGAAAAATTTCTGGTAATTTTCCCTTTTCCAAAAATAATAATTGGTGTTAAGATGTATAATTATTCATCCTGAGACCGAAAATCGCTTTTTTGAAAATTTTGTTTGTATGTCTGTCTGTCTGTCTGTTACCTTTTCACGTGATAATGGCTGAACGGATTTCGATGAAAATTGAAATATAAGTTAAGTTCGTTGTAATTTAGATTTTAGGCTATATGGCATTCAAAATACTTCATTTAACGGGGCCTGAATTAAATCGAAATATCTCGCTTATTATTGTTTTTTTGTGAAAAATGTTACATAACAAAAGTTTCTTTAAAAATGATTTCCGATAAGTTTTAGTCTATGCAAAATTTGGTAGGTCTGATAGACTTTTAAAATAATAGTACAATACGTTTTCACCGCCGCCTCAGATTGTAGCGTTGTTGTTCCTGCAGTAATTCCCATGTGCAAAATATAAAATTTTTGAGTAGGAAGAAAAAACACATTTATTCATTCCATGGCAATGGTACATAGGAGATCGTGAATTCTTACATTTTCGAAAGAAAGAAATATAATTACATATCACTGTTTATGCTGTATCACTATTTAAGTTATTTGAAGGTTTCAGAACCATAGTGGGCCAAGCGCTATTTACTGAAGACGTAGAAAACAAGGGTTAAAATTAAGTTATTATCATAATTCAATGGAACCATATAGCAAGTAATATAAAGTTTACACAATAAAACTAAATGATATGTCAATCTTCATTAAACTATAGTTGCGTGTAATAACAAATAAGAAACATGTTAAATGAATTGTCATTGCACCAAATGAGTGGCCTCTGGACCAAAATGATCGCAATTTAATTATTTAAATACAATTTCAATTAAGTAACATATTAAACGATTTATCCTTCTAACAAACACGAATGTTCCCTGGATCAAACGTCCTATTTTAATTACGTAATTACTTTATATTTATTTCTAACGGGTGCAGCGGAGCACACGGGTACAGCTAGTTGTCAATAAGACATTACAGTGTAAAAACAAAACTGCAGTACTTTGTTACGCACTCTGAGTAGAGATAACAGTAATTATATTTAGCAAAATTGTTCCATTTCATTGGTTAGGGAAGTGCTATATAGTAATACAACAGTATCATCTTTCTTACAGTACACTGTTTTGTAATTAATATTGTAATAAAAAGATGAAATTCATGTTTATTAATATACTGTAATGTCCTGTTTTTTTTCGATGATTTTCTCCTGATTTTCGTGAGTAGGTCGTGGCAACACTGGTGACGATTAGCGCGATGAACTGTGATATGAGTTTTGTTCTTCAACAAACACGTGACGCCGTAATGATTATTCTCATTATAGTTGCACACAATGTCATTTAAATGTGGAATTTGTTTGTTTTAGAAACTAGCTTAGCTGCTAGATCTTTCATCAAATTTTCAAAAGATAGAGATAGGGTGTAGTCATGGTAAAAACCAGTAGAATGTTACTTTTCTATTACAAGATTATATTATTATTATTATTATTATTATTATTATTATTATTATTATTATTATTATTATTATTATTATTATTATACTATTAATACTGCTTCTACTATTACAGTTATTTGCATTTGTCTTTTAGATGTGCCATGCCCATATAGCTAAATAAATGCAAAGGACAAGGACTGAAGTCCTAGACGTTAGTTAGTGAGGTATTGTTAGAGAGTATTTGATTTCAGTCATATCTCACATTCGATATAGCGCATGAAATTATGATCAGCTTATCGAATAACGTTTTTCACATTTGAACACCTGGCATTCTGTGTGTACGTAATCCTTCCTGATATAAGATCTGCTGATAGCTCAGTCTATTGACACGGCACACTCACTGTCCGCACACAAAAGGAAGATACGCAAACTGATATCATCCGGACGGTTCTCAGGGACAAAGGCCAGGTACAGATGAATGGAGGCGGTTGCAGGTCGACTCTGTGGACACAGTGACCTGGGAGTTCTCTCGTGCAAAAGAAAAGAAAAACAAACACTTAAAATAGCTGGTTATCTTCACGCTCAACGGTTCCTTCTTTGTCGTTCAACCTGAAGAGAAGGAGAAGTTCTTTGTACCAAAAAGTAGCGGCCTCGACGGCAAACAGGAGCAGTTTAAGTGAAGAACAACTCTTAAATTATCTAGAAAGGAACGTGAACGAATTAGACCAGCGTTTCTCAAACTTTTTTGAAGTGGAGACCACCTTTTTAAGTCAGAACAGTTCCGCGGACCATCTTACTCTTGAATAATTTCAAGAGAAAAATTGTTCCGGGGCCGGGTATCGATCCCGGGACCCTTCGCTTAGCGCGCGAACGCTCTTCCGACTGAGCTACCCCAGGAACTATACACGACACCGTCACAATTTTTCCTTTGTATCCACACGACTCAAATGAGCTGACAAGACGCCAGAACTCAACTATGAGTGCACACAATACTGTGTGACTTAAATTGTGGCTTTCTGTTAACGTACCTCCAGTAACGAATGTATTATACAAATCTGGCTTTCAGATAGTCACACAGTATTTGTGTGCACTCATAGTTGAGTTCTGGCGTCTTGTCAGCTCATTTGATTCGTGTGGATACAAAGGAAAAATTGTGACGGTGTCGTGTATAGTTCCCGGGGTAGCTCAGTCGGAAGAGAGTTCGCGCGCTAAGCGAAGGGTCCCGGGATCGATACCCGGCACCGGAACAATTTTTCCTTGAAATTATTCAAAACCTGCTTTACAGGGAGCTACTACCTGAAAGCCCGATTTGTATTTAACACCTTACTCTTGTTCCTTCCGAAAGTAAATTTATAATTTTTGTAGCATATTTTAATACCAGTATACTTATTTTGAAATTAGAATTAATTAATTAAAATTAATTTAGTTCAATTAATTTTATATTAGTATTAGCTAACTAAGTTGATGTCAATAGAAGAAAATTCATTTTCGTTTTTTTAAATAATTCAAGGCTATTAGAGTTTGGATAATCTTTAAATTATTAACTAAAAAAAAAATAAATGTATGTACTCACATTAATGAGATGAATGAGCCTGTCGATTCTTACACAGTTGTCGTAGGCCTATATTTGAATGACTGGATATTTATTTAACGGCACTAGAATCATTGATATTGATATCTTCACACACAGTTTCTGAACTTATTAGCAGTACCTAAATGAAGCGTATCATCACGTTCCTTTCCTTTCAAAGATCCGGATCGAAGCCAGTTTTTCATTATGTATAATGGACACTATTTAACAGAGACATAGGTAACTACTAGCGTGTACCACATAAGAAAAATTTAAAGTCATAAATACATGAAAAGGTTCGGTACTTTGGTCCTCTGTAATGAATTCTGGTGGTCTCTGGCTGGGTTACAGGTGCAGCACCAGAAGTGCAGGGAAAAGCTGGCGAGAAACACCACGTTCATAGTGCTTTAAATGCCTCTTTTGCTGAGAGTATAGTGGGATGTCGATAGACGGGTAGGGTAACAAATTTCATAAAATGTCAGTACTGGGAGAGAAAGTGAAAGCGATTGCCACGTGTAATTTCCAATCTCTGAAATTTTCAGCTATAATGTAATACGAAATTCGTTTGAATTTTATTTTTTCTTCTGTCTTTTTTGAAGGACCACAAAGGCAGACATCGAGGATCACAGGTGGTCCGCGGACCATAGTTTGAGAAACGCTGAATTAGACCATATCAACCGCAAACTATTGTAGCCCTAGAAGGAAGTTTTACTGCAAGGGTCATACTGAAAGTCATGAGCAACCCATTGCTATAAATCTTAATTTTTATTTTTTTAGACAAAACCAGGTACATCATCTTAATCTACAGACTTTTCTGTCACTTTTCAACATGGTCTTCATTTCTTTGCACACATTTCCCCCGCCGTTCTGTAAGTTTGAAAATTCCCTTGCTGTGGAAATCCGTTTCATCTTCCCGAAGACACTGACGCACTGCTTTCCGGATGTCCTCCAGAGTCTCGTAGCGTTGGCCTCGCAGCTGCTCCTTTACAGAACCGAAAAGATGGTAGTCGGAGGGTGCCAAGTCGGGACTGTAGGGAGATTGTGGATATTCTATCGATTAAATTTTTTATGCATACGTACGCAAAACACAAATTTGCATTATATTGCAGATATACATACATAGATACATACATACATACATGCATGCATACATGCATGCATACATACATACATACATACATGATGCATGCATGCATGCATACATACATACATACATACATACATACATACATACATACATACATACATACATACATACATACATACATACATACATACATACATACATACATACATACATACATAGAGTGGAAGTGAAATAACCCTGCAGACTTTTAGAGTGAATAGCTCATGTTGTATGAATATATTTATTCACACTTCAAATGGGTATATACCCGGATGACAGTGGTAACTAATTACACTCAATAATGACAATTAATAATAAACACAACTAATAAAAACAATTAATAATAATAATATTAATAATAATAATAATAATACAATAACAGGGAGCATCCTACATTAAATGAAGCACGATCACTTAAAATAACATTTAAAGTAGGCCTAAATCTAATTTGAGTCTTAAGCCTATGTTCGAACTAAAACCCACAAGTATGATATGTTCATACCTGCACAAGTACCTTTCAGCACTACACTCATTTCGCTGTCAACTCACTCACTGCACTGGAACTACGACACATTTCACTGATTCTATCCTGATTTCACTAACATTTCACTGTTCAAATACTTTGTGCTGCCACTATAAACTATAAAACTTCACTGACAGAAACACACTTCACTTACACAACACACTTCACCGACAATACACTTCACACTTCACTGACACAACACACTTCACTGATACAACACTTCAAATAACAAAATATCAATTACATCCTTTAAATAATGTGTATGATATACTACCATCTATTAGTAAAGTCCTTAAGCCTATTTTTAAATAAATGTTGTAGCCTTACTTACTTACTGGCTTTTAAGGAACCCGGAGGTTCATTGCCGCCCTCACATAAGCCTGCCATTGGTCCCTATCCTAAGCAAGATTAATCCAGTCTCTATCATCATATCCCACCTCCTTCAAATCAATTTAATATTATCTTCCCATCTATGTCTCGGCCTCCCCAAAGGTCTTTTTCCCTCCGGCCTCCCAACTAACACACTATATGCATTTCTGGATTCGCCCATACGTGCTACATGCCCGCCCATCTCAAACGGCTGGATTTAATGTTCCTAATTATGTCAGATGAAGAATACAATCCATGCAGTAAATGTTGTAGCGTATGAAACAAAAAACTATAATATCATATTGGTGAAAAGCTCACAGTTTTTTTTTCAGAAAAAATGTTTTCTCTTAAATATCTAACCTCTTATTCGGGTAACTATTACGAGTAGGATCGTGATTTTGTCCATATTATTATTATTATTATTATTATTATTATTATTATTATTATTATTATTATTATTATTATTATTATTTGAGCATGAATAAATATCAGTGTAATGCCACTTGTAATTTTTACACGTCATTTATTTCATATTTTAGTTTCATTGAGATGAAAATACAGCGATTATGGGGCAATATTAGAATAGAAATGAATTGGTCATTGCTAAAACGCCCTTTCTCCGTATTATTGCAAAAATGAGTTAACTACAGATTCAACATCCTTACACATAAATACACAATCTGTGCTAAAAGGACTTTCCTGAAGCCTTCATACACACGCACAGTTGAACATTTCATTTTTCGTGTCATGCTAAAATGCCCTTACTCCAGGATAGAGGGCCTTCTAGCTGTGAACTTGTCATTTAGCGGTGTTTCCATCTGATGACAAACCTTTATACTTACTATACTATCAGCTATCTTCATTGTTTGAAGCGGTCTGTTTATTCTGCTCTGATCTTTATTTGTGTTTTAATACAAATTATTATATTATACGCAATTTCGGCTAATTAAAATGGAGACTGAGAGTTTGAAAAGCAAAAAGAGATGTAGTGATACTTGCAGTTGGAAACGAAATATATTAAAGAAAGCCAAAGTTAAGGGCACTGAACATGTGACTTACTCTGGAGAATTGGTGGCTGAAAGACGAACTGGTGAGGATTGTAGGTAAGTTCAAAATATTTACACTGAAATCACTGACGAAAATGAATATTGCATAAAAATGTTATTTCCTTAGGCCACAAAAATCTTTATAGGCTATATAAAATATTTATGCATGCACAAAAATAAAGTCACTCATTAACTGGTGGCCCATGTTTTACAAAAGAGGTCTTTCTGTAGAATCTTATGGTAGAAAGGTACCTCGGTGTTCGAAGTTGTCATTCGCCCCTGCGAGTTATTATGAATATATGTACAATGCCACTCTTCCTCATATTGTTTCAACATCCAAGTTCATTGATGGTTATATTAGGCATACCTTTGCTCTTTGTCTACCTGGAATTGAAAACATAGTCCTTCCCCAACGTCCTACTTATGATGAATTGATTGCAATCAACCCAGACAAAATGCAGGATATCAAGAAAATTCTATGCTACATTCCCCATGAACAGTTACCTTATTATGAGAAAGTTGTAAATTCTCCACTAACAGAACATAGAGAAAATACAGAATGAAATCGTCAAGTTAGAATTAAAACAAGGGCCTAAAACTTTGTAATACGTAATTAAAATATATTTTAAGAAGAGAAATACACTTTTAACTTGAAATAATGGTAGTTTATTTAATTTACAATCCTGTATTTTATTAAAGTACTCCATTTTTAACCAAATGTGAAATTATTTTAAGTTCACTGCTAAAAGGCCCTTAAATTTGAATTTTTAATTAATAATATTATACAAACTACATATGACAAAAAAATAAAAATTGTGCTTCCAGAAAGCACAAATATACCTTTATGATGGACAGTCATCACATTGCTCTACGAAGATTAGTATTTCTTAAAGACAGTTTTTTTTTTTCGATTTATTCAGAACTAACATTTTTGGACAAAGGGCCTTCTAGCAATGACCAATTCAAATATTAAGGGAAACGGAATTTTGTAGGTGAAATGCAGTTCAAGGCTTCTTATATCACAACATTTCTTTTCCACTTTGCTCCATAATCGCTGTATTATCACATAATTTGCTAAAAATTATATCAAGGTGATTTCAATTTGAATTCTCAGCTAGTAAGTAGCTACATGTCCACCTTCTGAGGCTTAAAATCGATAGGTCGAATTTTGCCGTATTGGATACTTTCCCCCACGCAAGTAGAAGGGATTACGACCCAGTTTGCACACTTTCTACAAATTTTGGCCACGAGAATTAGCGTTATCAGTTATCCACATTAGCTCTAGAAAGCACTCTGTGTGGGGCTGTAATGAAGCTGAGTGGATAGTTTCCGCTTTGAAGTTTGAGCAAAACAAATTAACTCACGGAAGCAAATGAGAACGGAATGCTTTTATTGCCTTCCTTTCTGTTTCGCGAGCTGAAAGGACGAAGCACATCACGTCGCGACGCCGGCCGGAGTGTATTCACCTCCAGAGTCTGTTACCCTTGTTGAAACAGTTGAAATACTTAGGCCCGGTTTCTTCAACCTTTGTTAAAATGCACCGAACATAGAGTTAATTAACTGCAAGTTAAAAGTATGGATTGCTGTTAAAAATATTGCGTTTCTTCAACTTTACATTTCATATTTTAACCACAGTCTACTATATACAGTCGCGAAGCTCAATATGTAGTAAAAATGCAAACATGGGTAGTTTCCCACCACTAGAATCGCTACTATCGCCTCATCATCGCAGATCTCTCTCCTAGCAGACGACAATAGAAATATACGTTAGAAGAGAGGAGTGGATCAGGACAGCACGTTTGCACATCTCCTTTTTATGCTAGGTTAGGTTCTTTTCAAACTGAAATGACGAGTGAAGATTTTGTCACAGTTAAAATTACTCTAACCTAACCTAACCTAACCTAACCAAACCTAACCTAATTTAACCTAACCTAACCTAATTTAACCTAACCTAACCTAACCTTTTAATATGCATATGTTTTTCTAACAAAGCAGGGATATCCAGATTGTATATTTTAAATTCTTACATATTTTTCAAGATGGTCAGGAACACTGGAAATATAATATAAAATACTTTCAAAGCTCCTTTTTATGTTAGGTTAGGTTAGGTTAGGTTAGGTTAGAGTAATTTTAACTGTGACAAAATCTTCACTCGCCATTTCAGTTTGAAAAGAACCTAATCTAACATAAGAAGGAGATGTGCAAACGTGCTGTCCTGATCCACTCCTTACAAGAGCGGTATGTTGACGTTTTCATGGTCGAGGAAAAGATTGAAAAAGCGAAACTAGTTGAGCTTTTTTAATTTCCGACAACATGAAAACAAACATACCGCTCGTGTATCGTACATTATTTTGTGCGAAGATCGTTTATTACATACCTGAAAGACGAATTTCTAATTAGTTGCAATGAAATCTCCATGTTGGTTTCTGTTTAATGACGGCAACTTCGGAAAACAAAAATATCTTTCTTCAACATTCTTGCTATAAAATGTTTTCTGTGTTTACTATACTCCAGCAGGCCGTGATATACGTCTGTCTTTTTTCCCTCCCAGTCTATAAATGCGAACTTAAAACAAACGGTAAGGTTATGTAATGATTTATTTTTCATTTTAATATTTTAACAATATTATTTATATAACATATTGCAGTAATAACATCCGCATCTGGAATCTTGTTGATTTTTTTCACGGCTTCCTTAACGTTACTTGTATCAGGAATGCAATAAGTTTCGTGGAGTAGTAGACTTTACTTAATTTTTGCAAATATTTAAAAACAATAATTAACATTGCAATTTAGGTGAAATTGCAGTGGTAAGTTTCCAATTTATAATTATTACTATGTTAAACGTCTCTAAAAATAATATGTTAAAAGGCTAAAGCAGTAAAATGAATGTCGCGCTTAAGCGGTAAGAAGAGGGAAATTGTTATGTGTGCTAGGTTGGGAATACTGAATGTGGTATTTAACACTTACCGCGTATTGGTTCTGTGCAGAAAACAAGCAAATACGCACGATCTCGCACAAAATATGTTACACTTTCGTTGTCGTGTTCTTTTGGAAAAATTAACACCTTCCTTCCATTATTGAAATATTAAATGCATAAAGTTAATTTATTATTTTAATGAAGTATATTAAATTCCACCATAAACTCGAAGATACCTGCAAGAAATAGGTTAATATTATTTTTGTTTGTGCAAAACGAACTGAAATTTACTATAATCGCTTCACTCATTCAAGATTATAGCGATAATTAACTATGAAACCAATAAATATTAATTTGCATTTTCCTTTACAGCAATAATAATAATAGAAATATGAATTAATGGAGTAAGTTACGTGTACCGGTACTTGTAGTGTAGGCTTACGTAGTTAACAAAGTGGGATGAGGTTAAGCAATAATAATCACATCAGAATTGGAAATGAAACGTGATCAGTAAGTTTTATTGTAACAGACTTTTTCTACGTCTCTAATAAAGTAACAAATAAAAATAACAAAATTAACAGCTATAATTAAAAACATATCCTTTGAAAAAAAAAGTAGGCCTAAGCAATAATAATCCCACCAAAATTGAAAATAAAACGTGATCAATAAATTTCATTAAAACAAACTTAATTTTTCTACGTCTCTAGTAAAATATTATTATTCTAATTATTGTATTTTAGCCATTAACATTTTCATTACAACCAATAACGAACATTTCACAAGCATCAATGTGAAATACGCAACGAGCTAGCACTCGATGGAAATACGACACAGTCCAAAGTCGACCGTGGACAGTCTATTGTTTCTAGTTGCTAACCGCTTAGAGCGCTTTATCACGAGATTTGCAAAAAATCACCTCAAGCTTCGCGACTGTATATAGTAGACTGTGTTTTAACATTCTGTTAGTTAACTCTCTGTTAGGACCAGAGATTCTAGAGTTAACCATAACCTGTAACTAAGTATAGGCTCACTTCTGTTTTCTGAACTCTGACAATTGCGATTCTCGCTTGTTTCCGTTGTTTGATTCAGAGAGGATAGAGTCTTTCTATTCTCTCAGGTTTGATTTCTGCTTCTTTCCTCGTCTGTATTACAATAGCGTGGAGCGGCGTATTGGTATTGCTGTTATGAAATGGAAAACACTGGAACAAAAAGAAATCGTGGGACTAATTTCTCTTCGTTCGAGAGAAGTCTTTTGCTGGAAATAATTTCGCAGTATAAACCAATTAATGAGAATGAACAAACAAACGGACCTATGTTGAAAGCGAAAAGTGAGGCTTGGCAGAAAATAGCCTATACCTTTTTATGAACTTCTGATCTGTCAAATCACAGAAATCATCCGCTCTGTTTATGTATTCATGGATATCATTTTATAAATAATACAGATATAGAAGTTCAGCACCTAACGCACCAGCCATATTGTATACTTATATGCTAACAGAGAGTTAAATGATTTAACTGCATGAAATTGGGCAGTTAAATTAACATAGGTTTTAACAGCCTGTTACTACTAACCGTAGTTGAAGAAATGCTTCATCTGTTAAGTTTACAGTTAAAATGGAGTAACACACTGTTATAATTTAACAAAGGTTGAAGAAACAGGGACTTAGGCTGGTAAGTTAGGCTTATATGTGTTGATTCGAGATGTGTAGTTGTTCAGTCAACTGTCCTAAGACAGGTCTAAACCTCACAAGTGATACCAAGAAGGCATCACTTACGAGGTAACTAGGCCAGGAGATAATGGGGTAGGGTAGCCATTTCCCCCTCCGTTGCATACATCGCCGATTAGCTACATATTAAGATTTCAGATGCATACAAACAAATTGTTTTTCCTCCGACACATATCGTCAAGTGAGGTGTATTGCGTGATAATAGATGTACATATCAGCCAGAACCTCAATCACAGGATTGAGATGTTTAGATTCAAAGTTTTTTTTTCAGCATTAATCATCTTAAAGGTATTATTTGTGGAATAGAAAAACATTCTAGTGAATAATTTTATCTTGACAAGATATTGTTATTATTTAACTAAATTTCCTCATCAGAAGTAATTGCTAAATTACTGTAATTTGGTTTAAAAGACCATTACTTGCTTTCAGTCCCCGTTTCTTTGTCTTTTTCCTCTTCCCGTTCCCCAATTTCTCTATTTCTACATTTTTCTTCTTCTCAGCTTTCTTCATCTCTATTTCTTTCCTGATTTCAACTTAATTTTAACGTAAAACTTTATTTTACAATTCATTTTGAAAGTGTTTCAGATAAATCTCTTGATAATATCAATGAATGTTTTTTGGTTTCAGTCAATCACTTACCATACAATATTCAGTGAAACTTTATGCTTGAATGTAAAATAAATACGTACAGTATGTTACGGAAATTTAACCCGTAACTGGTGAGGTGGTGGCTGTGAGTACCCCAGCCATTGTAAGAAAAGAAGTCTGCCAGGGGAGTGTGCGGAGGGTTCCTGTTCAGTTTTTTTTTTCATTACTTATTATGCTGCCTGTTCCACAAATTTTGAAGAAAACCTTGTTAAATTGTTTTAATATTTGTTTCAATATTTTCAGAGGAATACAGATGGCGGAAAACTGTTATTAATATTATTTTGCGTTTCAGAAATTCATTGGAAACTTCTACGTTACCGACACTGATAACGTGATAACCCATATTAACTGAATTTCCTTAGCATTGTCGTATAAAACGCACAGAATGTTTAGTGTGAATTAATATGATATTCAGTGAAAGTTGCACAAGGCCAAGTGAGTTAGTATTCAGTTGGAAATAAAGTTAATTAGAGGAAGGGTTAGTCAATTAGTAGAATTTTACACTAAATAATAAACACTGCATTTTGTCTTGTAATTACGAAATTAAAATAATTTTCCAACCACTGTTAATCCTCTGGTCCCACGGAATGAGATCCCCTCTGATAAACGAGTCCCCACGGATGTCAGAAATACATGTGTTACACATTTAGCGTCCAAAAGTCTGTGTTTATTAAAATACTACTAGGCAAAATGCAGAAAACGAGAATGCACATATTCAAGATGAAGCCAAACTTCCCAAATTATTCCTGTGCAGTTGCAGTAGTAGTAACAGTACTAGTACTAATAGTAATAGTAGTAGCAGTAGTAATATGGGAGTAGCATTAATAACACTAGTAGTAGTATGGTAGTAGCATTAATAGCAGTAGCAGTGGTAATATGGTAGTAGCATTAATAACACTAGTAGTAGTATGGTAGTAGCATTAATAACACTAGTAGTAGTGTGGTAGTAGCATTAATAGCAGTAGCAGTAGTAATATGGTAGTAGCATTAATAACACTAGTAGTAGTATGGTAGTAGCATTAATAGCAGTAGCAGTGGTAATATGGTAGTAGCATTAATAACACTAGTAGTAGTATGGTAGTAGCATTAATAGCAGTAGCAGTAGTAATATGGTAGTAGCATTAATAACACTAGTAGTAGTATGGTAGTAGCATTAATAGCAGTAGCAGTGGTAATATGGTAGTAGCATTAATAACACTAGTAGTAGTATGGTAGTAGCATTAATAGCAGTAGCAGTGGTAATATGGTAGTAGCATTAATAACACTAGTAGTAGTGTGGTAGTAGCATTAATAACAGTAGCAGTAGTAATATGGTAGTACCATTAATAACACTAGTAGTAGTATGGTAGTAGCATTAATAGAAGCAGCAGTAGTAATATGGTAGTAGCATTAATAACACTAGTAGTAGTATGGTAGTAGCATTAATAACACTAGTAGTAGTGTGGTAGTAGCATTAATAACAGTAGCAGTAGTAATATGGTAGTACCATTAATAACACTAGTAGTAGTATGGTAGCAGCATTAATAACACTAGTAGTAGTATGGTAGTAGCATTAATAGAAGCAGCAGTAGTAATATGGTAGTAGCATTAATAACACTAGTAGTAGTATGGTAGTAGCATTAATAGAAGCAGCAGTAGTAATATGGTAGTACCATTAATAACACTAGTAGTATGGTAGTAGCATTAATAGAAGCAGCAGTAGTAATATGGTAGTACCATTAATAACACTAGTAGTATGGTAGTAGCATTAATAGAAGCAGCAGTAGTAATATGGTAGTACCATTAATAACACTAGTAGTATGGTAGTAGCATTAATAGAAGCAGCAGTAGTAATATGGTAGTACCATTAATAACACTAGTAGTAGTATGGTAGCAGCATTAATAACACTAGTAGTAGTATGGTAGTAGCATTAATAGAAGCAGCAGTAGTAATATGGTAGTACCATTAATAACACTAGTAGTATGGTAGTAGCATTAATAGAAGCAGCAGTAGTAATATGGTAGTACCATTAATAACACTAGTAGTATGGTAGTAGCATTAATAGAAGCAGCAGTAGTAATATGGTAGTACCATTAATAACACTAGTAGTAGTATGGTAGTAGCATTAATAGAAGCAGCAGTAGTAATATGGTAGTAGCATTAATAACACTAGTAGTAGTATGGTAGTAGCATTAATAACACTAGTAGTAGTGTGGTAGTAGCATTAATAACAGTAGCAGTAGTAATATGGTAGTAGCATTAATAACACTAGTAGTAGTATGGTAGTAGCATTAATAGAAGCAGCAGTAGTAATATGGTAGTAGCATTAATAACACTAGTAGTAGTATGGTAGTAGCATTAATAACACTAGTAGTAGTGTGGTAGTAGCATTAATAACAGTAGCAGTAGTAATATGGTAGTAGCATTAATAACACTAGTAGTAGTATGGTAGTAGCATTAATAGAAGCAGCAGTAGTAATATGGTAGTAGCATTAATAACACTAGTAGTAGTATGGTAGTAGCATTAATAACACTAGTAGTAGTATGGTAGTAGCATTAATAGCAGTAGCAGTAGTAATATGGTAGTAGCATTAATAGCAGTAGTACTTTATTTAACGACGTTTTCAACTGCAGAAGTTATTCAACGTGAGTGAAAATTGGCTGACAAATTTATCCCTGAATCCCTCCCTCTATCAGGGACAGGGTTCTTTTCCGTGTGGTATATATATAACACGGGACCCACAGTTTCTGTTCCCTCCCGGAGAAAGGCATGATAAGAATTTTATCGCTCTTAAAATACATCGCGAACGGCTGGGTTTGAACCCCAGAACAGTAGACCCAGCGCAACGACCAGCTTTGTAACTGTAAGATCACTGAGAGTGACACTTCAACTTTTTAATCCATGCCATGATACATGTATACAAAAGTGAAGGGCAGATTCAAAGACACGTTGGTCACAAACTATTCATAACTCATACAAATATGACTTTTAGGTACAGCTCCCTGTAAAACTGACTTGAATCATTTTAAGGGAAAAGTTGTTCCAGGGTCGAGTGTCGAACCCGGGGCCTTTGGCGAGTACACCAACGCTCTACCGAATGAGCTACCCAGGAACAGTATCAGATCCGAGGTCAATTATTCCCCTTACATCCACTTACCTGAAGTAGGTTGACAGAACGTCAGAGCCCAGCATTGAGTGCACACATGTGTAACTTAAATTTGTGGTTTTCTGTTAACGAACAATAAACGTGTATTATACAAATCTGGCATTCAGGAGAATAATTGAGCCGGGGTCTGGTACAGTTCTTGGGTAGCTCAGTCGGTAGAGCGTTGGCTCGCCCAGCCAAAGGTCCCGGGTTCGATACCTGGCTGTGGAACAATTTTTTCCTTGAAATTATTACTCGTAACTTCTTCGTAATTGCAAATGGACTGGATTTATTCCGCGGCGTTCATGATGATAGCCAATCACCAACATTCGCCTAGCTTCTGTACATAATTAACTTTTGTGGTCGTCGGTCAGAATTGCTTTTGTTGCGGCAAAAATTTAATTTCGTCAATAAGTTGAAACT